>NC_057830.1:18602643-18905673 GCF_910594005.1 Cervus elaphus | reverse complement strand
TATCCAAAAGAAACACAAATACTACCTCAAAGAAAATCTGCACCCCATGTTCATTGCAGCAATAGTCACAATATCCAAGACATAGAAACAATCTAAGTGTTAACTGATAGATGAATGGATAAGAAAATGTGTGTGTGCATGTGTGCACAAACATAAACACACACACACATACAGAGCAGAATATTATTCGGCCATAAAAAGCAGGAAATTCTACTTGTGACAACACAAATTGACCTTGAGTGCATCATTCTAAGTGAAATAAGTCACATAGAGAAGTGAAAATACTGTAAAATCTCATTATGTATATAGAAGCAAAAAAAAAAAAAAAAGAAGAATGGACTTATAGATACAGAAAACAGATTGACATCTGCCAGAAGCAGTGGGTAGGAAGTAGGAAAAAATGATTGAAAGTGGTCAAAAGGTACAGATTTCCAGTTACAAAATAAGTAAGACTTGGGATGTAATACACAGCTGTGAAACATATAGTGATCAAAACCAGAAGACAGTAATAGAAATGTTCTCTTGAAAGAAGAAATACATTCTAAAATGTGTTTCATGTTTTATGGATTATAAAATTAGGGCTGACTTCAGTCAACATCACACATGGCCCTCAACAATTACACTGAAGTATGTTGGATTCAGTTACTAGAGAACACAGATTAAGGTAGGCCCACAATTAGAGAGTAAGGAGAAAAAGTCTAGAAAGTAAAAAGTCTAGAAAGAGTGAGTGTCAAAAACCCTGGATGTAAAATACAGTGACTATATTTAATAATACTGTACTGTGTATTTGTAAGTTGCTAAAGTAGATATTGAAAGTTCTCATCCCAAGAAAAGAAAATGTAACAATATGTAGTAAGTGATAATTGCTTAGTCGTGCCTGACTCTTTACAACCCCATGGACTGCAGCCCACCAGGCTCCTGTGACCTTGAGATTTGCCAGGCAAGGATACTGGAGTAGATTGCTATTTCCTTCTCCAGGGGATCTTCCCAACCCAGGGACTGAACTCTTGTCTCCTGCACTGCAGGAAGATTCTTTACCGACTGAGCTACAAGGGAAGCCCATTAACTAGACTTACTGTGGTGATAATTTCACTTTATACATATGGGTGTGTGTGTTGGGAGGTGGGTATCAGTTCAGTTCAGTTGCTCAGTCATGTCCGATGCTTTGCAACTCCATGGTCTGCAGCACTACAGGATTCTCTGTCCATCACCAACTGCTAGAGTGTGCTCACACTCATGCCCATCGAGTTGGTGATGCCATCCAACCATTTCATCCTCTGTAGTCCCCTTCTCCTCCTGCCTTCAGTCTTTCCCAGCATCAGGGTCTTTTCCAATGAGCCAGTTCTTCCGATCAGGTAACCAAAGTACTGGAGTTTCAACATCAGCATCAGTTCTTCCAGGGAACACTCAGGACTGATCTCCTTTAGGATGGACTGGTTGGATCTCCTTGCAGTCCAAGGGACTCCCGTCTTTTCCAACACCACAGTTCAGAAACATCAATTCTTCAGTGCTCAGCTTTCTTTATAGTCCAACTCTCACATCCATACATGACTACTGGAAAAACCATAGCTTTGACTAGATGAAACTTTGTCAGCAAAGTAATGTCTCTGCTTTTTAATAAGCTGTCTAGGTTGGTCATAACTTTTCTTCCAAGGAGCAAGCATCTTTTAATTTCATGGCTGCTGTCACCATCTACAGTGATTTTGGAGCCCAAGAAATTAAAATCTGTCACTGTTTCCATTGTCTCCCCATCTATTTGCCATGAAGTGATGAGATCAGATGTCATGGTCTGAGTTTTCTGAATGTTGAGTTTTAAACCAGCATTTCTACTCTCCTGTTTCATTTTCCTCAAGAGGCTCTTTAGAACTTCTTTACTTTGTGCCATAAGGATGGTATCATCTGCATGTATATCCTCTGGCAATCTTGATTCCAGCTTGTTCTTCATCCAGCCTGACATTTTGCATGATGGTCTCTGCATATGAGTTAAATAAACGGGGTGACAAAAAACAGCCTTGACACACTCCTTCCCAATTTGGAACCAGTCTGTTGTTCCATGTATATATATGTGAATATACATATGTATACACACCCACACACACCCACACCCACACCCACACACACACATATAATGCTGTTCACCTGAAACTAATACAATGGCAAGAGTGAACATTGATGTTTTAGGAATCAGTGAAATAAAATGGACTGGAATGGGTAAGTTTAAATCAGACGACCATTATATTTACTACTGTGGGCAAGAATCCCTTAGAAGAAATGGTGTGGCCATCATAGTCAACAAGAGTCTGAAATGCAGTACTTGGAAGCAATCTCAAAAATGACACAATGATCTCTGTTCATTTCCAAGGCAAACCATTCAATATCACAGTAATCCAAGCCTATGCCCCGACCAATAATGCTGAAAAAGCTGAAGCTTAATGGTTCTACGAAGACCTACAAGACCACCTAGAACTAATACCTAAAAAAACATGTCCATTTCATTATAGGGGACTGGAATGCAAAAGTAGGAAATCAAGAAATACCTGGAGTAATGGGAAAATTTGGCCTTGGATTACAGAATGAAGCAGGACAAAGGCTAATAAAGTTTGCCAAGAGAACACACTGATCATAGCAGACACCCTCTTCCAACAACACAAGAAAAGACTCTACACATGGACATCACCAGATGGTCAATACAAAAATCAGATTGACTATATTCTTTGCAGCCAAAGATGGAGAAGATCTATACAGTCAGCAAAATCAAGACCCGAAGCTGACTGTGGCTCAGACCATGAACTTCTTATTGCCAAATTCAGACTTAAAGTGGAGAAGGTAGGGAAAACCACTAGAACATTCGGGTATGACCTAAATCAAATCCCTTATGACTATACAGTGGAAGTGAGAAATAGATTCAAGGGATTAGATCTGATAGACAGAGTGCCTGAAGAACTAAGGACAGAGGTTTGTAACATTGTACAGGAGGCAGGGATTAAGACTATCCCCAAGAAAAAGAAATGCAAAAAGGCAAAATGTTTGTCTGCGGAGGCCTTACAAATAGCTGTGAGAAAAGAAGGGAAAGGCAAAGGAGAAAAGGAAAGATATACCCATTTGAATGCAGAGTTGCTCCGAATAGCAAGGAGAGATAAGAAAGCCTTCCTCAATGATCAGTGCAAAGAATTAGAGGAAAACAACAGAATGGGAAAGACTAGAGATCTCTTCAAGAAAATTAGAGATACCAAGGGAACATTTCATGCAAAGATGATCACAATAAAGGACAGAAATAGTATGAACCTAACAGAAGCAGAAGATATTAAGAAGAGGTGGCAAGAATACACAGAAGAACTGTACAAAAAAGATCTTCATGACCCAGATAATCAGATGGTGTGATCACTCACCTGGAGGAGCCAGACATCCTGGAATGAGAAACCAAGTGGGCCTTAGGAAGTATTATTATGACAAAGCTAGTTGAGGTGATGGAATCCCAGTTGAACTATTTCAAATCCTAAAAGATGATGCTGTGAAAGTGCTGCACTCAATATGCCAGCAAATTTGGAAAATTCAGCTGGGGCCACAGGACAGGAAAAGGTCAGTTTTCATTCCAATCGCAAAGAAAGGCAATGACAAAGAATGCTCAATCTACCGCACAATTGCACTCATCTCACACACTAGCAAAGTAATGCTCACAATTCTCCAAGCCAGGCTTCAGCAATACATGAACTGTGAACTTCCAGATGTTCAAGCTGGATTTAGAAAAGGCAGAGGAACAAGAGATCATATTGCCAACATCTGTTGGATCATCAAAAAAGCCACAGAGGTCCAGAAAATCATCTACTTCTGCTTTATTGACTATGCCTGGCGTGCTACAGTCCATCAGGTCGCAAAGAGTCGAACACAGCTGAGCAGCTGAACTGAACTGAACTGAAGTCAATTTCTGGTAAAACAACCTTTGCAACTCTTTGCAACCCCATGGACTGCTGCACACCAGGCTTCCCTGTCCTTCACTATCTCCTGGAGCTTGCTCAAACTCATGTCTATTGAGTCAGTGTTGTCATCCAACTGTCTCATCCTCTGTCGCCCCCTTATCTTCCTGTCTTCAAACTTCCCCAGCATCAAGGTCTTTTCCAATGAGTCAACTCTTCACATCAAGTCACCAAAGTATTGGAACTTCAGCTTCAGCATCATTCATTCATCCCAATGAATGAATGTTCAGAGTTTATTTCCTTTAGGATTGACTGGTTTGATTTCCTGGCTGTCCAAGGGTCTCAAGAGTCTTCTCCAGCACCACAATTCAAAAGCACCAATTCTTTGGCACTCAGCCTTTTGTATGCTCCAATTCTCACATTTTTACCTGAACTTTGGTAAAATCAGAGTTTTGGCTATACAGACTTTTGTTGGTAAAGTGATTTCTCTGCTTTTTAACATGCTGTCTAGGTTTGTCATAATTTGAGTTATGCTAAATTGTAATGGTAAAAAGAGAGAAAAAGTGATGTGTGCATTAGAGACAGAGAAAGGGAGAGGGGAAGAGGAGGGAGGGATGGAGAGACAGAATACTAAATTACCCTGAAAGGGAAAGCTTGAGGAGATTCTGGTAGAGAAAAGAGGAAGATTATAAGAGGACAGTATTTATTTCATCCAGAACCATGATACAGAACTAGGTATCCATATTTGGGCAGGGATCTGTGATTTGGCAGTGTGGCAAACATGGCCCTGGCTCCTACCTCCTTCCCTTCTCATAGCAGGCACTGGTTAATAACTGATCTAATGAGCCAAGCCTCCACAGAAGGAAACTGTAGCAACTAGTGTAGAAACTCTTTTAATCTAACCCAGAAAAATGGCTCAAGGAAGGTACCTAGGAGAGATTCCTGGCCATATTGATAACGCAAAGCATATGCCTGAGTTAGCAACTGAATTCATTGAAATTTAATTACTCAAAATGATTATATACTGACAGCAAACCTGTTATTGGAAGAATTGATTATTATTAGGCAAACACTTTCATTATTCATTTATTACAATCTTGGACTTACATCCCAGGCTAGAATTGAATCCTCCACTTATTTTCACTTCATTACTGTTTTAGTCGAAGATGTTTAACATTCTCAGGTGGTTATTTTGACTCATGTCTTTTTTTAGCATGATTATACCATTAAAATTCTGAATGAATTTTCTTTTCTTCACATAAAAAAGCAGCACTGTGATGATAAAATGCAGGATAGTTTTGTTGGTTTTGTTCTGACAGCTCAGCTCATAGTCTCTTATTTGTTTGCTTATAGACCTTTATATGACCACTAAACCAATAATTTCATATAATAGATTGGCTGTTAAAATGTTAGTCATTAGGCATTGCTGTAAACATCTGTTGAGTGAATGGATGGGTGAGGAAAAGTGGATGGGTAAGCTGCCCTCTTTATCTAATGTTTTAAACTTGAGATTATGACACTGACCTTATTATTCATTTTCTATAGAGAAGAGTGTTTGCCTTCAAGCAAATACAAGTAAATACCTTATTCAAAGAAAATCCTATTAAACTTTTATGAAGATTTCATGCTATTCTATGTCCTTGTAGGTATATAAAGAAAAAAAATCTTATAATAATAAACTTTCCATCTCAGCATTCTTCATTCCAAATGGCAAATTTACAGTGCAGCTTTCAGGTACTGTAGTTCACTAGCAAATTTTTAAAAATAATATTAAAAAATTACTTTTTAATTGTTGCCCATATTAGGGTCTGTTGGGTCCATATCTAAGGATTCAGGATGAAACTTTTTAAATTAAAAAAAAAATTTTTTAACCTTGTCAATACTCTGTGTCATCATTTTTGAGGAATCATCACTTCCTGGATAAGCCTAAATGGCTTCTGAATCCATTACAAGAATTAATTCAGATTTCAAAGGCAATGGAAGACGTTATGATAAAGTATTTCATGCTTTTCTGCATGTTTTTTTTTTATGGAAAGTCACAAGAGCTTCTTATTTTCTAATCAAGATCCAAAAATAAATAAATAAATACAAACTCAAAATACATACTTTTGGAGATAAGAGCTTAATATGCTCTAGATTCCTTAGTGATCCCCTTGTGGTCATTTCAGAGTAGGTTGAAAACTGTGAAAGTTATTAAAATAAATCCATAAAAAATGTTTTGGACTGTGAGCTACACAAAATGTACAGTTTCTCAGAATTTCCCTTGCTTTTCCCACTACTACTCCTAATCTAGACAGAATATTAAATATAGAACACATCTCAAGACTGAAACATGAAATGTAAAATATAGTGACAGGATCTATGCAAAATGTACTATGGGAACTCAATGTATAAGATGAGTGGGACTTCCCTTGTTGTCCAGTGGCGAACACTCCAGGCTTCCAATGCAAGGGGCCTGGTTCAATCCCTGGTTGGGAAACTAGATCCCACTTGCCACAAATGATTCCACATGCCACAATTAAGACCTTGTACTGCCAAGTAAATAAATAAATATATATATATATATATATTTTTAAATGAGCTCTGTGAAGGTATACACACATAGTGGCAAAGCAGGTGTAGTTTAAAAGAGAGAGTGAACAAGTGAGGGAGACATATAATTGAAGATAGTTTTTGTAACATGAGAAGGGATAGGTTACCCACCCCGATATTCTTTGGCTTCCCTTGTAGCTCAGCTGGTAAAGAATCCACTTGCAATGTGGGAGATCTGGGCTTGATCCCTGGGTTGGAAAGATTCCCTGGAGAAGGGAAAGGTTACCCACTCCAGTATTCTGGCCTGGAGAATTTCATGGACTATATAGTCCAAGGGGTTGCAAAGAGTCAGACACTACTGAGCAACTTTCACTTTCACTTTTGTAACATGACAAAATGTAAGACTATAAATTACAAAAGTTTATGAATCCAAGTTTGGAAGGGTGTCAAAACAAAGAAATCCACATTTAAGCTCATAAAGTTAAAACTGCTGAAGAGTAAAGATAGAATCTTTAAAACAATGAAAGGAAAGGCAGATTTATAGACACACATAATAGATTAGTGACTGCCTAGACAGGAGGGAAACAACTGCTAGGGGGTAGAGGATTCCATTTTTAGGGGACAAAACTACTCTAAAATTAGATTGTGGTAATAGCCATACAATCCTGTAAATATATTATGAACACTGTATTATATACATTCAAATGTTGAATTATATGTTATGTGAACTGCATCTCAATAAAGCTGTTAAAAATAGTCTGTAAAAGGAACTGTTGCTGTTCAGTTGCAAAGTCATGTCCAGCTCTTTGCAATCCCGTGAACTGCAGTACACCAGGCTTCCCTGTCCTTCACTATCTCTTGGAGTTTGCTCAAACTCATGTCCATTGAGTCAGTGATGCCATCCAACCATCTCATTCCTTGTTGCCTCCTTATCCTCTTGCCCTCAGGACTAGGAGAATCCACAGTAACTATGGATGCTATCATAAACTCATTGATACATACACACATAGCTATTTGTTTTTTTAATATTTAATTTGGTAAAAATAGACTTAGGTCCATAACTGATGCTATATATTTGTAGACATCTCCTTTTAGCATGTTAATGTCATCTTTAAAACCTCTGTATTACATATGAGGGTTTATATGTGTGAAAGGTGATTTGTTAAAAAAGCAGAGGTGCTAGAATTTTAGTGCTAATGACATCCAGCATTGCTGACAATGATATCGATCTTTGATATTAAAGCAAAGTGTGAAGATGATTCACTTGAAGCAAAGAAAAACACATATTCTTATAGCAAAAATGAGATAAAAATGTATAGAAGAAGATATTAAAATTAATAAGGTAAGGGTATAAAGACAGAGAGAGAGAAGCAAGTCAGCTATTAGTGATATGATACTGATACATCACTATACAGTTGCAAAGTCAAGTATAGGTGATACATTTTAAACACCCACATTAAGTTGAGGCCTGCTTAGCAAGTTGAAATGTGAAACTAGAAGGTCCTCTGTGCATTGTGAGGATGTTTACGGTGTATTAGCACCACATCATTTAGCACAGGTGTTCCAGTAATTGTGGAATACTGGGGAAATGCACAGTACTCCATTTATCTTCCTCATATCCCAAGGTGATATGCTAGCAGCAATTTAGCACCTGCTAGAGTAATTTGGCATCTGTGGTATTTACCAAAGTGTTTGGTCTTAAAGGTTGGAAGTATTATTTTGTACTTCCATAACTGCTGGGAAATTATCGAGCTTTTGCCAATACCAAACAGTGTAAAATCCTCTGAGTGAAAGTTGTAAAAAAGTAAACTTAAAAAAACATAGTGAATAAAAGTATAAATGTGGCAGATTGGATATTTTATACCTCTTCTCCCCATCAAAAATAGCCTTTACCCTGGTCAACAGAGAAAAAAAAAATAATTACTGTACTTGCTTAATTAAACAATTACCAAGAAAATTTAGAATGTCATTTTAAAAATATTTTCTGCAATGGCAACTTTAGTTGTGTTGCTGACCCTATAGGGAATCAGGTTTGGTAAGACAAGTAGCTCCTCCCCATCTCTGTTTCAAAATCATCCTGACATCTGAGCAAATTAATACTTTACCAAGAAAAGATAATCAAATATTTCTCATCCAAAAATATGTGTTAGAGAGGTATATACAGCCAAATTAAATCTTGCTTTATTCTAAAATTCCTGGCAAATAGGGGAGTTATGTTCTTGAGAAGGAGATCCATTGTGTAATAAGTAATAAATTGAGGTTTCCACAAAATTTTACTCTTTAAAGAATGATCCTTAATTTAATATTTTGCTTACAGATCCTTGTACTCAAAATATTTTCTAGAACAATTTGAGGTAGGATGATCTAACTATAGAAAATCAAGAAAAATATTAACAAAATTATTAAGAAGAAAGAATTACAGAAAAGCAAAACATTAGGAAACATTGGGAAGAGGAAAATAAAACTGTAAATTAGGCACATTTCGTATCCAGAAGTGCCTGACAGTATTTTTACAAAAAGATTATACTAATGTATTACATACTTTCTTCCTCCTTAACACAATTATATTTTAGAGCATTAACTACATGACAAGTCCACAACCTGGCTGGCAATCCTCACCACCTGCAAAGGATTAAAATACACTATCAAGGGAAGAGACACTCTAAGATGTAGTTAAGATTAGAACATGGCTGTAGTCTGACAAACATTTGCAAAGCAAATCATATTTCTTTGGAAATTATATACATGCTGAATGTATAAGAGGTACTTTGGAAATTCAGATGGACATGAAGCTACTCTAAAAATCTTAAAATTGAAAAAATCAAACAATATATTAGGGAAATATTAAACAAAATATGTCAAAAATACACATTGGTCTTGATTTAAAAATAATTAGGGTGAAATATGCCAATTTCCCTTAATCAGAATCAATCAAATCTAGTAAATAAATACAAGTTTGGATAAAGGAAACTTAATGTAAATCAATTAGACAATCATACATCTAGCTCTGTATAAACCACTCACTTTTTCCTGTACTACAGAGTAAACTAATGATCTTTACTATGGAAAAATGTAGAAAAATGTTCGATGTAGACATAAGAAAAACATAAAGCAAATTTATTAAGGATAAATATATTCAGGCAACATTCCCTGGTTTTAATCTTGCTGCTTTGTGGACTTCCTCCCAAAGAGGAAATAAAAGCTAAACTTTACAAACTAATGGGTTTATAATGAGAAATAGGTAACAGTAAAAGTTATAATCAGAGGAAAATGTATAGTCATAACACTTTATTATTAAAAGGCATATACTGAATATTAATGAATAAATGGTCACACTTCTTCTTCTGCATATTTTAGGTGATCTGATAAATATTCCCAATATCTTTAAGCTTTACAAATGTTTAGCATATCAGAAATCAAAAGATACAAGTAGAAATAAAACTAAACTGTAGAAAATTGACTGAGATGATTCACTAAAACAAGTGATTATCTGAAAAGATAAAGAGTGATATTGCATAGTAAGAAGAAGTCAACTTATTTAAAAAAAAAAAAAAAAAAAAAAAACTGAATGAATATAGATTCATTCAGTGAGAGTAATAAAAGTTTCCAGTAACCTAGGAATCAGTGCTATGCAGAAGCTAACCCAAGAGCTGACTCTTAAACTTTCAGTAATTCTGCATTTCAATTAATGTCATATTGGAAACATGGAAACTGACAAATGCTACAAATCATGGCTTTCACTCTACTTCCAGAAGATTGAATGCTAAATATTTTCCATCCCATCACCTCAGAAAAGGAAACTCAATCAACCTGGTAAAAGGCATCTGCAAAATATCTGCAATTGTAGAAACAATAAATTATTTTTTAAATGGTCTTTGTTTCAAGATTGGGGAGAAAGAAACATTCAAGAGAGTTTTATATAATGTAAATATAGGTTTATAGATCACATGGAATAGAATATTAACTTACCAATAGATTTTTGACAAAATATCAAGTTACTTCAACAAAGATTAAATAAATAGTCTCTCGACAATGGTATTTAAACAAATGAATGCTCATGTTAAAAATAATAATAATAATAATTCTCCCAAATTACTTGAAATGAAATGTAAATGAAATGAAAAACAGTAAATATTGCTTCAAAGTGACATAAAGCAGACCCACAAAGTCTGTGTCTAGGGATGGGGAGATTTACTGCAAAGGGACATTATAAGTGATGAAAATTTTTTATTACTTAAATTGTGAATTGGTTACATAAGTGTTATTATTGTTAATACACACCAGTCTGTACTCTTAAAATGAAAGAATTTTATAGTGTATGTAATTTAAACTTTAAAGTTATCAAGGAGACATTCAAAATTATTAAGGAGAACAATTTTTTTCTGAATTTAAGTAAACTGTGGCAGATAAACTCCTATTCAATAACTAGAAAAGTCAGATCCAAAGCATATGTATTTTGTAATCCATTCTTGTGAAACTCTGGAAAAGGACAAATCTACAGAAATTGGTCACTAGTTGCCCAAGATCAGATGTGTTGGTTAAGAAACTTTCTTGAAAGGAGATCACACAAATGGGAAGAAAAGCATGTTAAAATAAATGGTTTACATGTTGGTGTGTATTCTATCTTCAATGCAAATATACCAGGAATCATATCCAAAAGATACCAAGAAACTCATGATATGTTTGAAAATTAAAACTATAATCATAAGTAACCTATAGAGTAACAAAACATACTGGATTTTAGAAAATATTTTAACTAAATAAAAATATTACAAATTAAAAAATTTAACACAGCTAAAGAAAGCAAACTGTATAGCTTAATATAAATAAATAAAAAAAAAATACTGACAATTTTCAGGGTAAGTATATCCACCACTATTGCCATTGCTCAGTCATAGCTGACTCTTTGTGGCCCCATGGACTGTAGCACACCAGGCTTCCCTGTCCTTCACAATCTCCCAGAGCTTGCTCAAACTTATGTCCATTGAGTTGGTGATGCCATCCAACCACCTCATTCTTTGTCATCCCCTTCTCCTCCTGCTTTCCATATTTCCCAGCATCAGGGTTTTTTTCCAACGAGTCGGTTCTTCGCATCAGATAACCAAAGAATTGGAGCTTCAGCTTAGTATCAGTTTTTCCAGTGAATATTCAGGACTCATTTCCTTTAGGATTTACTGGTTGGATCTCCTTGTATTCCAAGGCAGTCTCAAGAGTCTTCAACACCAAAGTAGAAAAGCTTCAATTCTTCAACGCTCAGCCCTCTTTATGGTTCAATTCTCAAATGCATACATGGCTATTGGAAAAACCATAGCTTTGACTAGACGGACCTTTGTTGGCAAAGTAATGTTTCTGCTTTTTAATATGCTGTCTAGGTTGGTCATAATTTTCCTTCCAAGGAGTAACCGTCTTTTAATTTCATGGCTGCAATCACCATCTGCAGTGATTTTGGAGCCCCCCAAAATAAAGTCAGCCACTGTTTCCACTGTTTCCCCATCTATCTGCCATGAAGTGATAGGACCGGATGCCATGATTTTAGTTTTCTGAATGTTGAGCTTTAAGACAACTTTTTCACTCTCCTCTTTCACTTTCATCAAGAGGCTCTTTAGTTCTTCTTCACTTTCTGCCATAAGGGTGGTGTCATCTGCATATCTGAGGTTATTGATATTTCTCCGGGCAATGTTGATTCCAGCTTGTGCTTCTTCCAGCCCAGCGTTTCTCATGATGTATTCTGCATATAAGTTAAATAAGCAGGGTGACAATATACAGCCTTGACGTACTCCTTTTCCTATTTGGAACCAATCTATTGTTCCATGTCCAGTTCTAACTGTTGCTTCCTGACCTGCATACAGGTTTCTCAAGAGGCAGGTCAGATGGCCTGGTAAGCCCATCTCTTTCAGAATTTTCCACAGTTTATTGTGATCCACACTGTCAAAGTCTTTGGCGTAGTCAATAAAGCAGAAATAGATGTTTTTCTGGAACTCTCTTGCTTTTTCGATGATCCAGTGGATGTTGGCAATTTGATCTCTGGTTCCTCTGCCTTTTCTAAAACCAGCTTGAACATCTGGAAGTTCACAGTTCATGTATTGCTGAAGCCTGGCTTGGAGATTGTTAAGCATTACTTTACTAGCGTGTGAGATGAGTGCAACTGTACAGTACTTTGAGCATCCTTTGGCATTGCCTTTCTTTGGGATTGGAACGAAAACTGACCTTTTCCAGTTGTGGCCACTGCTGAGTTTTCCATATTTGCTGGCATATTGAATGCAGCACTTTCACAGCATCATCCTTCAGGATTTGAAATAGCTTAACCGGAATTCCATCACCTACACTAGCTTTGTTCGTAGTGATGCTTTTTAAGGCCACTTGACTTCACATTCCAGGATGCCTGGCTCTAGGTGAGTTATCACACCATCATGATTATCTGGGTCATGAAGATCTCTTTTCTACAGTTCTTCTGTTTATTCTTGCCACCTCTTCTTAATATCTTCTGCTCCTGTTAGGTCCCTACCATTTCTGTCCTTTATTGAGCCCATCTTTACATGAAATGTTCCCTTGGTATCTCTAATTCTCTCAAAGAGATCTCTAGTCTTCCCCATCCTATTCTAAGAGGCAATGCTCAAATCAATGGAAATAGAAATGAAAATGGAAAAGTTACAACATACAACACAGAAATACAAAGGATCATATGAGACTAGTACTGGCAACTATATGCCAATAATATAGACAATCTAGAAGAAATAGTGGAGAAGGTAATGGCACCCCACTCCATTACGCTTGCCTGGAAAATCCCATGGATGGAGAAGCCTGGTAGGCTGCAGGCCATGGGGTCGCTAAGAGTCAGACACGACTGAGCGACTTCACTTTCACACATTGGAGAAGGAAATGGCAACCCACTCCAGTGTTCTTGCCTGGAGAATCCCAGGGATGGGGGAGCCTGGTGGGCTGCTATCTATGTGGTCGCACAGAGTCAGACATGACTGAAGTGACTTAGCAGCAGCAGCAGAAGAAGAAATAGAATTCTTAGAGAAGTATAATCTTCCAAGACTGAACCAGGAAGAAACAAAAAATACTAATAGCCCAATCACAAAACTGAAATTGAAACTGTAAAAATCTTCCTATAAAACAAAAGTCCAGGACCAGTTAGCATAACAGGCAAATTTCATCAAACATTTAGGAAATAATTAATACTTATCTTTTAGAAAAGTCAGAGGAACCAGAGATCAAATTGCCAACATCTGCTGCATCATAAAAAAGCAAGAGAGTTCCAGAAAAACATCTATTTCTGCTTTATCGGCTATGCCAAAGCCTTTGTGTGGATCACAATAAATTGTGGAAAATTCTTAAAGCGATGGGAATACCAGACCACCTGACCTGCCTCTTGAGAAACCTGTATGCAGGTCAGGAAGCAACAGTTAGAACTGGACATGGAACAACAGACTGGTTCCAAATAGGAAAAGGAGTACATCAAGGCTGTATATTGTCACCCTGCTTATTTAACTTATATGCAGAGCACATCATGAGAAACACTGGGCTGGAAGAAGCACAAGCTGGAATCAAGATTGCTGGGCGAAATATCAATAACCTCAGATATGTAGACAACACCACCCTTATGGCAGAGAGTGAAGAGGAACTAAAAAGCCTCTTGATGAAAGTGAAAGAGGAGAGTGAAAAAGTTGTCTTAAAGCTCAACATTCAGAAAACTAAAATCATGGCATCTGGTCCCATCACTTCATGGGAAATAGATAGGGAAACGGAAACAGTGTCAGACTTTATTTTGGGGGGTTCCAAAATCACTGCAGATGGTAATTGCAACCATGGAATTAAAATACACTTACTCCTTGGAAGGAAAGTTATGACCCACCTGGATAGCATATTTAAAATCAGAGACATTACTTTGCCAACTAACGTACATCTAGTCAAGGCTATGGTTTTTCCAGTAGTCATGTATGGATGTGAGAGTTGGACGGTGAAGAGAGCTGAGCGCCAATGATTTGATGCTTTTGAACTATGGTGTCGGTGAAGACTCTTGAGAGTCCCTTGGACTACAAGGAGATCCAACCAGTCCATCCTAAAGGAGACCAGTCCTGGGTGTTCATCCGAAGGACTGATGTTGAAGTTGATACTCCATTACTTTGGCCACCTCATGCAAAGAGTTGACTCATTGGAAAAGTCCCTAATGCTGGGAAGGTTGGGGGCAGGAGGAGAAGTGGACGACAGAGGATCAGATGGCTGGATGGCATCACTGACTCAATGGACATCAGTTTGATTAGACTCTGGAAGTTAGTGATGGACAGGGAGGCCTGGCGTTCTGCAATTCGTGGGGTCACAAAGAGTCAGACATGATTGAGTGACTGAACTGAACTGAACTGATCCTTCTAAAACTATCCAAAAAAATTGCAGAGGAAGGCACAATCCCAAACTAATTCTATGAGGCCACCATCACTGTGATACCAAAACAATTGTATCACAGAAAAAGAAAATTACAAGCCAATACACTATAAATATAGACAAAGAATCTTCAACAAAACATAAGAAAACCAAATCTAACAATACATTGAAAGGATCATACACCCTAAACAAGTGGGATTTACCCTAGGAATGCAAGGATTTTTCAATATCCATAAGTCAATCAGTGTGACACACCACATTAAAAAAATTGAAAAATAAAAACCATATGATCATTTCGATAGACACAGAAAAGTTTAACAAAAATTCAGCCCGTTTATAACACAAATTCTCCAGAATTTGGTTATAATGGGAACATAACATAATAAAGACTGTTTATGACAAGCCCATAGTTAATATCATACTCAATGGTAAAAAACTGAAAGCATTTCTTCTAAGATAAGAAAAAAGCCATGCATATCCAGTTTCACCACTTTTATTCAAGATAGTTTTGGGAATCCCTAGCCATGGCAATAAGAGATGGAAAAGAAATAAAAGGAAGCCAAATTAGAAAGAAAAAGTATAACTGTCACTATTTGCAGATGACATGATACTATAGATATAAAATCCTAAAGATGCTCTCAGAAAACTACTAGAACTCATCAATGAATTCAGTAAAGTCACAGGATACAAAATTAATACACAAAACCCTCTTGCATTCCTACACACTAACAAAAAAAAGATCAAAAAGAGAATTTAATGAAACCATCCCATTTGTCATCTCATCAAAAAAGAATAAAATTCCTAGGAATAAACCTATCTGCATATCAGATGTGCAAATAACACCACTGTAATGGTAGAAAGCAAAGAGGAACTAAAGAGCCTCTTGATGAAGGTGAAAAAGAACAGTGAAAAGGTGGCTTAAAACTCAACTTTCAAAAAACTAATATCATGGCATACGGTCACATCACTTCATGGTAAGTAGATTGGAAAAATAAAAAGAAAAATACAAACAGGACAGTCTTTATT
The DNA here is from genome assembly GCF_910594005.1 of Cervus elaphus. Taxonomy (NCBI): domain Eukaryota; kingdom Metazoa; phylum Chordata; class Mammalia; order Artiodactyla; family Cervidae; genus Cervus; species Cervus elaphus. The sequence continues at coordinate 18,889,816 of NC_057830.1, read as the reverse complement.
TTCTTGGGCTCCAAAATCACTGCAGATGGTGACCTAGCCATAATATTGAAAGACACTGCTCCTTGGGAGAAAAATTATGACCAAGTTAGACAGTGTATTAAAATGCAGATACATCACTTTGCCAACAAAGGTCCATCTAGTCAAAGCTATGGTTTTTCCAGTAGTCATGTATGGATGTGAGAACTGGACTATAAAGAAGGCTGAGTGCTGAAGAATTGATGCTTTTGAACTGTGGTGTTGGAGAAGACTCTCGAGAGTCCCTTGGACTGCAAGGAGATCAAACCAGTCAATCTTAAAGGAAATCACTCCTGAATATTCTTTGGAAGGACTGATGCTGAAGCTGAAGCTCCAGTACTTTGGCCACATGATGCGAAGAACAGACTCACTAGAAAAGACCCTGATGCTGGGAAGAATGAAGGCAGGAAGAGAGGGGGACAACAGGATGAGACGGTTGGATGGCATCACTGACTCAATGGACATGAGTTTGAGCATCCTCTGAGAAATAGTGAAGGACAAGGAAGCTTGCCACCCTGTGGTCCATGAACTCACAAAGAGTCGGACATGACTGAGAACTGAACAACAACAATTAAAGCTATCTGAGGAGGCAAAATATCTGTACTCTGAAAGCCCTACGACATTGATGAAAGAAACTAAACATGATATAAACAGATGGAAAGACCATATTTTTAGATTGGAAGCATCTATATTGTCAAAATTACTATACCACCCAAAGTAATTTACAGCTTCAATGCAATCCCTTAAATTATCAGTGGCATTTCTTTCCAAAACTAGAGGAAAATACTTTTAAGTTTGTATGGAAATCACTCTCCAAACATATACCCAGAGAAAGTCATAATTCAAAAAGATACATGCACCCCAATGTTTATTGTAACACTGTATACAATAGCCAACACATGTAAGCCACCTAAATGTTCATCAACAGAGGAATGGATGAAGAACATATGATACATATATTCGATGGAATATTATTTAGTCACAAAAAATAATGAAAGGTACCATTTGTAGCAACACTGATAGAACACCATATTATCATACTAAGTGAAATAAGTCAGACAGAGAAAGACAAATACAATATCATATCTTTTATGTGTGGAATTTAAATAATGATACAAACGGACTTGTTTACAAACAGAAAGAGACTCATAGACTTAAGAAACAATCATACAGTAACCAAAGGGGAAAGGGAGGGCTGGAAATTAGGAGTTTGGAATTAACATATACATACTACTATATACAAAATGTTTTCCCTGGTGGCTCAGCAGTAAAGAATCTGCCTCCCAGTGAACAAGACAGGGATTTGAACCCTGGGTTGAGAAGATTCCATGGAGAAGGAAATGGAAATTCACTCCAGTATTCTTCCCTGGGAAATCCCATGGACAGAGGAAGCTGGCGGGCAACAGTTCCATGGGGTCACAAAGAGTTTGACATGCCTTAGCAACTGAACAATGAGAACAAAGATTTTACTGAAAATTTTGGGTAGTAGAAATTTTACCAGTAAAAAAAAAAATATAAGCCATAATCTATTTGAATACATGCTTATATGTTCATATGGAACACACAAATATATGTGCAACAAAATGCATGCATGTGTGCTAAGTTGCTCCAGTTGTGTCTGACTCTTTGCAACTCTATGGACTATAGCCCGCCAGGCTCTTCTGTCCATGGGATTCTCTAGGCAAGAACACTGGAGTGGGTTGTTGTGCTCTCCTTCAGGGGATCTTCCCAATGGATGGATTGAGCCTGTGTCTCCCGCATTGGCAGGCAGGTTCTTTACTACTAGTGCCACTTGGGAAGACCCCAAAACACTAAGCCATTAAAAACTGATTACAAAAGAGATTTGAGTTTGAAAATTATTTAAATGGAAAATAATTAGACCTGTCTTTACATTCATTTATATATGCATAGTCCCTTGGACTACAAGAGGATCCAACCAGTCCATCCTAAAGGAGATCAGTCCTGGGTGTTCATTGGAAGAACTGATGCTGAAGCTGAAATTCCAATACTTTGGCCACCTCATGCGAAGAGTTGACTCATTGGAAAAGATCCTGATGCTGGGAGGGATTGGGGGCAGGAGGAGAAGGGGACGACCGAGGATGAGATGGCTGGATGGCATCACCGACTTGATGGACATGAGTTTGAGTAAACTCTGGGAGTTGGTGATGGACAGGGAGGCCTGGCATGCTGTGATTCATGAGGTCGCCAAGAGTTGGACACGACTGAGCGACTGAACTGAACTGAACTGATTGATATATGTATAGAACACAAACATATAGCAATATATGGATACTTAGACACTTGCACTGGGCTTCCCAGGTGACACTAGTAGTAGAACCCACCTGCCAATGCTGGAAATGCAAGAGGCACCGTTTCTATCCCTGGGTCAAGAAGATCCCCTGTAGTAGGAAATGGTAACCACTCCAGTATTCTTGCCTGGAAAATTTCATGGACAGAGGAGCCTGGCAGGCTACAATCCACAGGATTGCAAAGAGTCAGACATGACTGAAGTGATTTAGCATGCACGCAGGCACTTGCACATTGCTGGATATTAGTGTGGCACCACAAAAATAATGGCACAGAGTTAAATCAAGTGAAGAGACCTTAATAGTAAATGGAAAATTTCATAATCATTTCACGAACTTTGAAACTGTTTGTCAAAGCATTAAAAACTATTATATTGTCAGTTATACACATATAGGAAAATAAAAATAGTAAAAATATGTATCTTGTTTAGTTACTAAGTCATGTCTGATTCTTTTATGACCTTATGGACTGTAGCTCACCAGGTTCCTCTGTCCATGGGATTTTCCAGGCAAGAATACTGGAGTGGTTTGACATTTCCTTCTCCAAGTGATCTTCCCAGTCCAGGGATTAAACCAACATACCTGGCATTGTCAGGCAGATTCTTTACTACTGAGCAATCAGTATTTACCAGGAAAGCCCCAATATTTTTCTTATACATTGAAAATTCAAATATTAGAAACATTTATAATTAAATTTTTATTTCTTTGTAAAAACTTATTAAGAATGGTTTGAGGAGTGCTTGCCTCCTTTTCATTGTATAACTTGTGATAAACGTGAACATCTTTTCTATGTCTTGGTGAATTATTATCTTCTTCCTAACTTGATTAGCTTCAAACATTTTATTCTTTCTACTTTGAATGTCAAGAAATATCTCCAAGAATTATTTTAATGTGAAGTTTTCTACTGGCATCCTTTCCTTTGTGATGTCTTCTCTTTCTTCACACAAGCACTTTCTTATTTATTTCCGTTATTAAGTTCCTCTATCCTTGTATCTAGAGCCTCCCAAACTATGGTAGGGCCAACATTCTCATGGTCATCTGTTTCATTGATGAACTTCATTTATGTTCAATTCCAACTTCAATTTCAGCTTTATCACACTTTGTTTATTGCTGCACTTTCATCTTTGTTGACCAATCCTTCTTTTGACTATCCACTATTATTTAAAAAAAAAAAAAATGACATGGCTTTATCACTAAATGCAAGGAGGCAGTATCACTATATGCTTTGCTGTTTGTGTATGAACTAATTAGATATGCAATGACCAATACCTGACTTTGGAAGAAATAAGAAAACTGCTCACTGGCTATGGTGAAAGTGAAAAAAGTGAAAATCAATCAGTCATGTCCAACTCTTTGGGACTATACAATTCTCCAAGCCAGAGTACTGGGGTGGGTAGCCTTTCCTTTCTCCAGGGGATCTTCCCAACCCAGGGATTGAAACCAGGTCTCCCACATTGCTGGCAGATACTTTACCAGCTGAGCCACAAGGAAAACCCAAGAATACTGGAGTGGGTAACCTATCCCTACTCCAGTGGATCTTCTCAATCCAGGAATTGAACTAGAGTCTGCTGTATTGCATGCAGATTCTTTGCCAACTGACCTATCAGAGAAGCCCTACAGATCTGTAATTTATATAGTGATTTCTAGACTGAAGAACTGGCAGCAGAGTTGGTACTAAAGCATGGCTAATATACCAAACTAAACTTCTGCATATCATAACCATGCAAGTATTGTTGTTTAGTCGCTCAGTCATGTCTGACTCTTTGCAACCCCATGGACTGCAACACACCAGGCTTCCCTGTCCTTCACTATCTCCCAGAATTTGCTCAAACTCATATTCATTGAGTCGATGAGGTCTTCCAACCATCTCATCCTCTGTCATCCCCTTCTTCTTAAACTTTATGTCTATTTATTAAGGTATAGTTTTGTTGTATTCTTTCACTTGTTACAGCAATTACTGATATTATTGATTTTTACTCTTGATTTACAAAATTTCAAAATGAGTGACTGTTTAATAAAAAAGATGCACAGATGTACTTGCAAGAATGCACATACAGGGAATCCTGAGAGTACCTTGCCCAGATCATCTCATCATTCACCCTTACATAATCATGGGGATTATTAGAAAACCTGAGACTCTCCAACCGAGTGTTGAAGGAGCACACTAAGCCAGAGCAGGGCAACCTGGAAGTGCAGGAATTTGACATTTCTTTTTGAAGCATGTCTCAACATATGACAGAAGGAGAGTTGTCTGATACACACAGATCCCCACATATGCTCTATTTCTTGTAACTTTAGGACATGTTCTTTACTGTTTCCCAGAATTTCAAAGCTGAATTGAGGTTTTTTCCCTAGTGGTAACTGATTTGATAATCATCCTTTATTGACTACTTTCCTGTTGTGTTTTACTTGCACGTATCTCTAACAGTGTTCAGTTCAGCCACTCAGTCGTGTCTGACTCTTTGCGACCCCATGAACTGCAGCATGCCAGGCCTCCCTGTCCATCACCAACTCCTGGAGTACTCAAACTCATGTCCATTGAGTTGGTGATGCTATCCAGCCATCTCATCTCTGTCGTCCTTTCTCCTCTTGCCCCCAATCCCTTCCAGCATCAGGGTCTTTTCCAATGAGTCAACTCTTCTCATGAGGTGGCCAAAGTATTGGAGTTTCAGCTTCAACATCAGTCCTACCAGTGTACTTGGAATCAAATATGTAACTTGCACTCTCGTCTTTCTCTCAAGGATCTCCTTCTTGATAAACTCATTGTAGTTAATAAACAGAAATTAATTCTAACCAACTGCAGAGCAAATCAGAAATATACCACCACATCATATTGAATACCAAAAGAGTATGTAGTGATAAAAGATTTGTCTTGTAAAACACATTTGTAAATTCAACTGTTCTTAGCTTAAAATGATACATACAGGTATTTCTTCACCACACTGTTTATGGTGAGTTGAGCATTGTTACTCGTGAAAGAAGCTTTCATTCGTCAGCACAAAACATATTCAGTTGGAAAGTAATAAGTAGAGGAAGCTATTTTGTGAAAATATGTGAATAGTTAAGGTTTCACAAAGGGTGCATGCAAAGAAGATTTGGAGACCACAACAGAAGGCAGCTTTTACATGTTTTTCCTAAAGTATCCTCCAAGCAATATTGCAAGTGAGATACCATAAAACAAAACAAAACATATGACAGAAATCCTTGATATCACTACCTGAATTAGGTCACCTACAGTTTTAACATAATATTATAATATTTACCTCATTTCATAGCTTCAATATTTTCTGAATACTATTTCTAATGAATTACGGATGGGGAAAATGCTTTCAATGTATTTTTAGCACTTGGGTGAATTATTCTGCTTCTTGTGCAAAATCTCCTGCAATTCTGTATCACAGAACTCATAACAAGCATGGAATCAAAGTGTTTCTATGAAAAACATCCTATATTTGGTGTTTATATATATATATATATGTATATATATATATATATATATATATATGTATATATATATACACATACACATGTATATAACTGAAATCAAATATAACTGTCCACAGAAATGTACAATTAGATTTCAGTGTGAGAAAAAGAACTGAGCATCTGAGTAATCAGGTAGAATACATTTCCAAAGATTATTTAGGTATAAAATGTTCTTAAGGGAGATCAGGTTGCAACTTTTAAAACTGACAACCTTCTATTTTTCCCAGGGAATACAGTGATATTTTGAAATTAAATTGTGGAATGTGTTTTTATTCAATTAATAGAACACAGTACTTGGGTGCTATCTCAAAAATGACAGAACAATCTCTGTTCATTTCCAAGGCAAACTATTCAACATTAGAGTAATCCAAGTCTATTTCCCAACCAGTAATGCTGAAGAAGCTGAAGTTGAACAGTTCTATAAAGACCTACAAGACCTTCTAGAACTAACACCAAAAAAAAGATGTCCTTTTTATCATAGGGGACTGGAATGCAAAACTAGGAACTCAAGATATACCTGGAGAAACAGACAAGTTTGGCCTTGGAGTACAAAATGAAGCAGGGCAAAGGCTAACAGAGTTTTGCCAAGAGAATGCACTAGTCATAGCAAGCACCCTCTTCGAATGATATAAGACATGACCCTACATTTGGACATCACCAGACAGTCAATACTGAAAAGAGTTGATTATATGCTTTGCAGCCAAGCATGGAGAAGCTCTATATAGTCAGCAAAAACAAGACTGGGAGCTGAGTGTGGCTCAGATCATAAACTCCTTATTGCAAATATCAGAATTAAATTAAAGAAAGTAGGGAAAACTACTAGGCCATTCAGGTAAAACCTAAATCAAATCCCTTACGATTATATAGTGGGAGTGACAAATAGATTCAAGGGATTAGATCTGATAGACAGGGTGCCCGAAGAACTATGGATGGATGTTCAGAATATTGTACAGAAGGCAGGGATCAAGACCAACCCCAAGAAAAAGAAATGCAAGAAGGAAAACTGGTTGTCTTAGGAGGCCTTACAAATTGCTGAGGAAAAAAGAGAAGCTAAAGGCAAAGGAGGAAAGGAAAGATGTATCCATCTGAATGCAGAGTTCCAAACAATAGCAAAGAGAGATAAGAAAGCCTTACTCAGTGATCAGTGCAAGGAAAAAGAAGAAAACAATAGAATGGGAAAGTTTAGAGATCTTTTCAAGAAAATTAGAGATACCAAGGGAACATTTCACACAAAGATGGGTACAATAAAGGACAGAAACAGTATGGACCTAACAGGTCCAGAAGATATTAAATGAGCTGCCAAGAATACACAGAACTATACAAAAACAAAAAAAAAATCTTAATGACCCAGATAACCAAAATGTTGTGATCCTTCACCTCGAGCCAGACATCCTGGAGTATGAAGTCAAATGGGCCTTAGGAAGCATCACTACAAACAAAGCTAATGAAGGTGATGGAATTACAGCTGAGCTCTTTCAAATCCTAAAAGATGACACTGTTAAAGTGGTACACTCAGTATGCAGGAAAATTTGGAAAACTCAGCAGTGGCCACAGGACTGGAAAAGGTCAGTTTTCATTACAATCACAAAGTAGGGCAATTCCAAAGAATGTTCAAGCTAATGCACAACTGCCATCTTTTCACATGCTAGGAAAGTAACTCAAAAATCTCCAAGCAAGGCTTCAAGAGTATGTGAACCAAGAACTTCAGATGTTTAAGCTGGATTTAAAAAATGCAGAGGAACAAGAGATCAAATTGCCAGTATCCACTGGATCATAGGAAAAGCAAGAAAATTCCAGAAAAACCATCTATTTCTGCTTCATTGGCTATGCTAAAGCCTTTGACTGTATGGACCACCACAAACTGTAGAAAATTCTGCAAGAGATGGGAATATTAGACCATCTCACCTGCTTCCTCAGAAACCTGTGTGTAGGTCAAGAAGGAAGACTTAATATTGGACATGGGCCATCGGACTGGTTCTAAACTGGGAAAGGAGTAATTCAAGGCTGTATATTGTCACCCTGCTTATTTAACTTATATGCAGAGTACACATGCAAAATGCCAGGCTGGATGAAGCACACTTTGGAATCAAGATTGCTGGGAGAAATATCAATAATCTCAGATACATAGATGACGTGGCTTTATGGAATAAAGGGAAGAGAAACTAGTAGGCAGAAATGAAATGAGCATATTATTGAAAGTTGTCATTCTCCTCAAGTCTAATCCCTGTTTTGCAATATAACAATTAACTGATCTGATCCATGGTTTTCATCTTCTCTGTTTGATATAAACTCTGCCTGTTTAATATCACTCAGTAATAAAGCTAAGTTTTTCTTTTGTTAATAGTTGCTTTTTTTTTTAAATACATATATATCTGGCTATAATCTCTTTTGAATTTTAAATCAGCAATGCCAATGTCTAGTGGAACTTTTCTGTCTCCATGCAACTGATCTCAAAACATCTCTACTAAAATAGTTACTTCTGAGTCACTACTATCCCTCAGTCTACCTCTCTCTGAATCCTTTTTGTGCTGGTTAGAAGAAAATCTATCAAACTTTTAATACAAGTAATAATTATTTAAAATCTAACCACTTCCTTTTCTCTTTAAGTCCAATAATTTACAAATTCTTGTTGAGTTTAGCACTCAAGATTCTCTTGTATCTTCCTTTCTTTTCTGTCTATAATACTGTTTTTCTAGCTGAGGTTTTCATTCTTACCTCAGTGTCCTACATCTTTCAGTTTACTCCCCACACTACTGAACAATAACTTAAAAATGCAAATGGGACTGCTATTCATTATGTTTACTGTCTTCATTGTTTCTGCATTACCTACCTTACAAATTAAATCATATTCAAGACATTTTCTACTTATATAGCTGCTCAGAAAAATGGGTGTCTTGAAAAACTCTCCATGTGGAAACAATACAAAATTATCAAAACAATACTTGAGAAAATAGTTTTTATAAAATCATCACAGAGATGCCAAAAAAAAAAACACATAATGTCCTCAGATACCAAAAGTAAATATAATAGCACAGATTTTTGGATGCATATGGCAGGAAAGATGGAGCTGCCTTATGGATACCTACCAGTTGCTACTGATCTGATCCTTCATTTATTTCGCCTGGATAATGAACAATAAACAAAACCTTGGAAATGAGCATGAAACTAAGTTCAATTTGAAAACTCCCCTTCCTTTATAAAGTCAGCATTTAATGACAAGACAGCTATTTAGATATGTTGTGACAGAGAAATTCCCAAGCTGAGGGGTGACTGCAACTGAGGGTGTATGCAGAGGAAGTCTGGACAGCCTTAGAGACCAGTTGCCACTTTCATGGGGATGCGCAAGGGGAGAGACAGGACCCATACTGTAGCATGGCTTCCCTGTGCTCACACTCACAGAGGGCAGGGCATTGCCTGCATGGATTCACAAGGAAGCACAACGGGTTCCAAACAAGATAAATGCAAACAGACCCACACCAAGACATGTTATAATAAGGGCAAAACTTAAAGACAAACAGAAGATTCTAAAGGTAGCAAAAGAAAAACAAAGAGTTAAGCATAAGGGAATCTCCAGAAGTCTATCTGCTTATTTCCTTACAGAAATGTTGCAAGTCAGAAGACAGTATAAAGATATATTCAAAGTCATAAAATTGAAAAATCTGCAACCTAGGACACTCTACCCAGCAAGATTATCATGTAGAATAGAATAGAGGGAAAGAATTTCTCAGACAAGCAAAAACTAAAACAATGCAGCAACACTAAGCCTATTGTAAAGGAAATACTGAAAGATCTTCTCTAAAAGAAGAATCTACAGGAAAGAGAAAACTACAATTGGAAAGTAAATCATTTCAATAATCCTGTACACAGATTAAAAAAAAAAAAAAAAAACTTCTGTGAAAGTGAGAATAACCACAATGAACAGCAAAAGGATGAACATGAAGATGCAAAAGAGGGCATCAAAATGATAAGATGTTGGGGAGGATAGTAAGAAAATGTAGATTTTATTTTTTGCCCCTAGAATGTGTTTGAGCCTATATGACTACCAGTCAAAGATCATGTCAATAAAAATCATACACTTATCACACACACACACACACAAATTCCAAACTCAACCTCTTGAAACAGAAGGCAAACAGACAAACCCATTTCTGCAAAAAACCAAAACACAAAATGAAATGACATCTTCAAAGTTTAGAGGAAAATGATTATCTAAAGGTTATTTATAGATAAGATGAGAATTTAACAATAATAGAAACTTATAAAAGGTATGTTAGTTTTCTCTTGATTCATGATAAATTACCACAGGTAGATATTTAAAACAATACCTATTTATTATCTCATAGCATGGCAGGTCAGATGTACAAGCAGTCTTGACTAGTTTCTCTGCCTCTGTCTATCAAACTGAAATCAAGTTGTCAACAAGGCTATACTCTATGCAAGGATTCACTTCCATGCCTATTTCTATTATTGGCAGAATTCAATTATTTGCTATTTTAGCATTAAAGTCTCTAATTTTCTTAATCAGGGACTGTTCTCAGCTTCTAGGTCCTTATTTTACAGCATCGTCCTGATCAAAGCCACCCATGGAGAGCCTCCTTCACATAAATCCCTCTCACATTTTGAATCTGGGTTCCCTTTCTATAACTAGCTAAAATAATCTCTATGCTTTTAAGGGGTTTAAGAGATTATGTTAGGCATACTTGGACCACAGTAAGTCAGAGACTTAACACATTGTTTTATTTAATATAAAATCTTCACAGTGAGTATATTTATGGTACTAGTGATAAAAAACAAAAGTTTAGAGAAAAGATAAATGAACTTGGTCAAGGTCACAAGGGAAAGTAATGCATTGGAGGTGTCTGAACCTAGTTAACTCCTGAACCCAGGCACACTTTCTAGATCCACATCACTTTGCCCCCTTTCAACCTACTTGCTTAAGCCTACTTATGAGAGTTTACCTAAATTATTTTATAATGTTGTTGCCTCAGTATACCCATTTAGTGTGGACAAGAGGCCTGGCAGGGGCCTTGAAGTGACACTAGTCTCCACCTCAAGCACATCCCCCAGATAACAGCCCACAGTCACAAGTAATGTAATTCCTAATAGGACTCACACAGTAGTCCTTGTGATAAGCAGTCTCCTCCATTTCTTAGAGTCTTCCTCTTGCATGTCCCATGGTAGCTTAGCAAAACCTGCTCTTTGATTTGTACCGACCAATCCAGTCTTAGCCTAGCAACCCCAAAGCATTCTACTCACAGACCTTAATAAATCCACAGGTCCTGCTGCGCTCTGTCTACTTGTGACCCTTCAGACTGTGCGGTGTGTACCTCCTCCAGGACCTGTAATAAACTTCTCTGTTTCAATTCCTTGTGGTCTTTTGTTGAACTGCAGAGACTTAGAGGCTCTACTGAACAAATGTTAATTTAACAACCTCACAATACTACAAAAATTGCATTTTTACTCTGTGTACTGAATTTTTTTTTCAACAAAAGATCTTCCTATCTTTATCCCAAAATTTTGTGATGCTTCTTTTCTGTCATTATCATTTTCAAGACTTGGTGAACACTTCCTTTGAGCATTTTATGCTTCCCAAACATGTGGGACAATACCAAGGCAACAATCTGTCTCAAGTTTGTGATGATACATTTTAATCAAAATGAACTGCCATCTAAGAACCTTGACAACATTCGCAGAGCACAGGTGTAGCATTTCTTCAGGTTTATTTACCAAAAATATGTAGTCTCATAAAATGCTATATTCAGATGCAAAACAGTTTGCCTGCACAGCTGTCTCAAACTCTAAGTCGATTAATCTGCTGAGGATTGTATAAGGACCTTTCACGTCTACTCCTTGTTCTCATTCAGGTATGGGCAATTTTCAAAATGCAAGAAGAGTGCAACATTCTGAGTTTCCTTAAAACAATTACATTCAGCTGCTAATTAAAATGGAATGTTGATTTTTCTCTCATAACTCCACAGGTATAAGACATGTGCCAAGCAGGAATGAGGAAGAATGGCTCCACCATCACTGGATACTGATTGCTGAACATTCTGAAGTACATAAACAAAGCTATTTTTAACACTGTTGGCATAGAAGCCTTGTGCCTATGTAAGTGGTACTTTGCTGCTTTTTCAAGGATTTTCTCAAACATTAAACCATAATTGTTCTGAGTTCTATTCTTGTCCCTGAGACATTCTATAGTGTTTTTTTTTTAATTTTATATTCATATATTTATTGAAAAATAAGTGAGAAACTATTATAAGACATGCATGATAAGAGAGATGGGAAAACAAAGCCCTTGTACTCAAACAGTTTATGATTTGTGTGATGGAGAAAATTTCCATCAGCCATTCAGTCATGTCTGACTTTGCAACCCCATGGATTGTAGCCAGCCAGGCTCCTCTGTCCATGGAATTTTCCAGGCAAGAAAAATTCCATACTCTTCAGATTTACCATAGAGTAAAAAAGGAATACTAATTGCCAATCTTTTGTTATATTTAATTTACATTTAATAGACTTGTTTTTGGTTTTCTTATCCAATTTCTTGACAGTTCCTTGCCATATTTTGAGAATTCATATTCATATTCATATTTCTGGACAATCTCTCTAATCTAGAGTCTCTTCATCTAGCATTTACATTATTTCAAGAGCTTCGTTGATGTCTTCCCCCCACTGATTTCTCCCTACAATTCCACCCTTATAAAATTCTCACAAAAATGTTCTCAAACTATTTAATTGTTGTGCTTCTCTACTATATACAAATTAAAAATCATGTTCCTTCAAGCCATCACACATTTAACAAATTATTATTGAGGATGTACATTTGCAAAGTATATGCTATATATTACAATCCCAGAGATGAATAAGATGTTCAAACATATCTCTCTATAGCTAACTTACATAATATTATATAGCATGATTACTTTGAAAAATAAGTTGGAACAATATGCAAATACATAAAACTATTTTCCTCTTTTAAAAGTTGAAATATGTCCAGAAGACTCATGCACAACAATCAAAGATAACTGTTTATCATCCAATCCCTGTTTGAAAGTGGTAAGTTTCTCACAGGAAAAAATTTTGTCATAACTTTAGTACGACTTATAAAAGTTGCATTTATAAAACTTATACAATGTAGTTCCAAAGTATATGTAATAAATGTCTGCCTAGAAAAGGCTTCAAAAAGTTTGATTCACATTTTTCCTACCACTTCAATAATAATTCTGGCAACAAGAATAACTAGTCAAACACGAAAGATTTTAATGTGCTAAGGATTTACTATACATCAGTGTAAATTCAGATTCTGTTCCATAATACTAGGAAATTAAATCACAGAGGAATAGAACATACTAATTTCACATACTCATAATAGCTTGCAATAATGTATCATGCTACTTAATTAGTTCAAGAAAGAGAAAGTTTGGAAATTTCCATGAAGTTTTAGGAAAATCAAGTTAACTTGATAATACCAGAATCATTATTATAGATGTGAGCATATAATCATACACTCTGTTTTACATTAGCTCAAGGGCATTTTGCTGGAGTTGGTCAATAGAAGAAAGACAAGTTAGTTACACTAATGTCAGTGTTATGTCAAGGCTAGAGAATATAATTGTAAGGCAAGTGTGGAATAAAAGAGAGTGAGCTGGGCAGTCAGGCAAGAAAAGGAAATTTATTAGAGGGAAAAGGAGAGGGTGACTAGCCCTTGAGAAGAACCAGTGACCTCCCTTTCTGACAATGTCTTTCTTACATTCTGCCAATGAAAAATTCTCTGAAAGGATGGTTCATTTTTAGCCTATAGCTGAGGCCTGCAGTCATGTAGCTGGAGGTCTGAAATCTGCTGGTCTTGCAGCCTTGAGAAGATAGGCACCAGCAGGAAAACAGAATGTCGTTTGGACAATTTGGAAAGTCTCAAGGGTCACTGTGATTTTTATCCTTTCTTTGCGAGGTCAACATAAGGAGCCATTTTAACAATGAGCCCCATATAGGCCCTATCAATAATTAAACAATAATTCCCAGATTCTAGTGTAGATACCAAGCCTATGAGTTGAAGAACAATGGAAGAATCAAGCCTGCAGCATTAGCACCAATTCTTGTAGATTAAATGTAATCTCTTATTTTTAGCACTTTCAGAATCTGCTATTAGTTTCTTAAAAGCACAGTGTGGCACTTAAACTTACACGTGATAGCTAAAGCCAGCCTTGAGTCAGTTTGAGGATATCAATAAAATTTCTGTCTCCTTTGTGTTCCCTACTTCATATTTTTTCAGATTGTTTATTTTTACTCAAGTTCCTTGTCTACTGAGAAAATAAGATTGATGATATTTTTGGATAGGTATAAATTCCTTGAAGAAAATCATAAGTATTATGAAATAAACTACAATCATATGGTTACAAAAATTTTAAATATACTTAGTGTTTATTAATAACTTGTTTATTTAAATATCAAAATATATAAACCGAAAGTTAATCATTACAACATGACCATTATCCAGCCTTTAACTATTTGCTTTGACATCCGTCAAGAAAATAATTATCTGAAAAGGGGGTTGATTAGGAAGAAGCTAAAAATTCCTAAGTGCCTTCTTATTGGCAGTTTGAAAAGTGGTTTTTAATTATTTCCCTATTTATATGGCCATGGACTGTGACAGTTGTGAAAATGTTTTCTTTTCTCCTTTGAGTATGAAAATAGTTCAATGTTACAGAGATGAGACAGTGAGCTAACGCTATACATAGCTGGGCAGCCTACTGTAAATTTTACTCTGATAGCACTTAGCTTCCGCATCTGAATATTTACAGGTTTACCAACCATGTTCTAGCTGTAAGTTTTCTATTATAGATAAAAATATTTTTAACCAACAGAGAAGGATGTTTGATTTTGTGTTTTATCTTGGACGAATAAGAAGCTAGGAATTACATGTATACTATATATACTCCAACACACCTCAAGATATACCGTCCAATCTATAAGATCTGACTGCTTTGTGACTTTTGAAGTTTTTTTTTTTTAATTTAAAATTGGGGTGTGTAAAATACAGTTAGAGCTGGGACTGCAAGTTCACTTAGAAAAATCAACAGAGAAGAGAAAAACTGAAGACTTTCAAACTTTTTTTATCCCCCAACAAGACCCAGAAGTATCAAAAACCTAAGCAATTAGTTTGTTTTTTAAATATTTTTCCAACTCCAAAATCAATAAATCATCTTTTCATGAAATTTTGCAAGAACATTTCTATTATTTCTGTATATAAACTATTTCTATTAATATTCCAGTTCATATTAAAGGAAACAATTCAATACAACTGTGTAATATCATTCACTTATTTCTTAACTTTCAATAATTATCTTTTGGTCATTGTAGACATATTTGTCTCACCACCTCAAATCAGATGAGGCAACCCACTGAATCTAAGCATGTTAGTTAGCAGAGGAAAATATCCTAATGATTCCCTCAGTAACGTGGAGTGAATAAAGACTCAGAACTAAATTCCTGCCTGGCGATGCAGTTCCAGAAATGTAGCACAGGGAACACCGACTGCCTGAAACTAGTGCTGCTAGGAAACCCAACTCTTTCTGATGGAAGGTGTGAAGCCAACAGAGACCCCTGGCTTTCATCATCTTGGGCGTCCTGCTGCTTGGAAATGCAGCCCACCTGCAGAGAAGATGGTAAACTCCATCAGTGGAATAGAGAAAGAGAATTATTCACTCTTTGGGACTGTTTATTAAGTATTTGGTATGTCAAAGATATCAGTGATTTCTGGCAAAGTAAAACATTAACAATAATATATAGTCCTTCAAGTTGCCCATTATGAATGAAAAACAAAAGTGTTAAGTTTTAAATTCAAGGATATTATAAGTACTAAGTGAGTAAAGTCGCTCAGTCATGTCTGACTCTTTGCAACCCCATGGACCATACAGTTCATGGAATTCTCCAGGCCAGAATACTGGAGTGAGTAGCCTTTCCTTTCTCCAGGGGATGGAACCCAGGTCTCCCTCATTGCAGGCAGATTCTTTACCAGCTGAGCCACAGGGAAGCCCAAGAATAGTGGAATGGGTAGCCTATCCCTTCTCCGGCAGATCTTCCTGACTCAGCAATGGAATCGGGGTCTCCTGCATTGCAGGCAGATTCTTGACCAACTGAGCTATCTGGGAAGAGCCCATTATAAGTACTAGACTTAGAAATATGTAATAATGCCACTGTGTTTAAGGAGGAGGAGGTGCTTGACTCAGGACAAAAAAGATGATCTTATAGCTAGGTTGATGAGAATGAGAAAGATGAAAATGAGAAAGAATGTAGACAAATAAGAACTGAAGTCAATTTCAGATATAGCGATCAGCAAGAGCAAAATCACAGCAGCGTCAGAAAGAGGCATGCTTGACAAATCTCAAGAAACTTAACAGGTCTAGAGTTCAGTGTATGTACAGGTAAGTATTAAGAAAGAAGCAGGAAACATTTTGATATCACCAGATTATTTATATCTTCCATGCAGAGAAGAGATTTAACTTTCGTCCTATAGATTTTGCGGAGCCTTTTACACTTTATCAGCAGAAGAGTGGCATGATCAGATTTTAATTCAGATTTAGTAATTTTGTAACAAGGTGCAAAAATATATGAGTAGGAATCTTTGGAATTAGACCAGAAAGAATGACTGTGAATTAGTCAAGTCATGATATATGAAGCCTTTCTCACTGCTTAAGAAGTGTTTCAGAAGTGCTGAAACACCAGTAGGTCTATAAGGATAGTGACCATATAATTTATTGTCCAAACTGAGACACTTTGGAAAATAAAAAGTGGTGCTATTAATACTTACATCACGTTGACAAGCATATATCAGAATCTTTCTGGGCAAGTTAAGGCATGTGGTTATTTTATCTTTAATAACTTTGATATATCATTCAAGATATAGCTAAACGTGTATCTACTTTCTGTTCATAAATAAAATACCTACATAGTAAGGCACTGAAGATATCTAAGTGAGAAAGGGTTAAGTGAGTAGCCTTTGAATAGATCAATTCATATAATGTACTGGGTAGACTTCTAGGCATAAAAAAGAATCTGAAAGTAGTGGCATTAGAGGGATTGCTTCAGCTACTGTAGTCAGATGGCTGTAGAGTCTGCACATCCCGATGAATCCCCATGTGAAAATCCTTCTCATTCTTGACAGAACTATCTAAGGTAGAAGCTATGCAATTTGCTTATTTATTACCTGGGAAGTGTGGAAGAGGAATAAATAATGTAATCCTTCTAATCCCACTTCCCTTAAAGAACTGTCAAAAGATATACAAAATGTCTCTTAAGGGAAATGTCTATGCCTGATTTTCTTTGGATTCACAGATAAACTTGTGTTCCAATAAATAGAAAAGAATTATAGAAATAATGTACTTTGTTTTTCTTTATTGCTTTCTACATTTATGTTTTCCCCTAAGTAGTAGTAGAAAATTTAAGACACATTTTGTTCAACTTTGAAAATATCACAACACCAGCACAGTGTAATATATCTGTATATATATATACATACACACATATATATACATATATATATATATCAATTAAGTTTTACAGAATTAAGGTGAGTTGACTAAAACAGCACTCAGATTGTCTTACTTCATGTTGTTAAAAAATGTGAATTTCATAGTCTTTATGTAAAAGTTTCCTTCCCAATACTTGTTATTCACATACTTACAAAAGGCTCATCTTTCATGTAATTTTTTTCTCCATCAGATTTCTTCCCCAAATGGGGAGTCATTTAACATAGGTGATTCATCTTCTGAACATTTCTTCTTTTGTCACTCTAAACACATTATTTTTTGCAAACATTTTGTGAGCAAACATTTATTGAATAATCAGCTATGTTCTAGGCGTTAAGTTGAACACTGGAAATAAAAAGACTGACATTAAGAGGTCACAGTAGTGCAGTGGAGATCTTTCAACAATTTAATATTGGGAAAGTACCATAGTAGAGAACACAAAAGATAATTGTCATTATTAAGACCTGCTATTGGCTAGACACTGCACATATCTCATTACAGTCAAAGAAGTTAAGTATAAAGCTTTTTGGAAATAGAAAGGAGAAAATGATTAATTCAATTGATGAAGTTTGGGAAAGCTTGAAAGATTTTAGTTGAGCAGAGTCTTAAAGTAAATCTTGAAATTCATCACAAATAAAATGAATAGAGGAATACCCAAGAAGAAAGCAAAATATGTAAAGATTCTGACACCTTGTGTGAGAGCTTAGAAAGTAATATATTTGATTTCATAAACAGTATTAAGAACCTAGGTGAAGAGATGTTCTGTATAAAAGAATGTCATATTGCATCACTAAATAGTATTTATGTGTTAAGTACTGGTGATTATGTATATTCTCTTTTATAATCTGATGTTATTATAGAATTATTGTTTTCCTCCCAATTCAGAGTTATGCAGATAACCACCTAAAACTACAGAATTAAAGATACAGACTATTTTAACATAAGTCTATCCAATGCTCTTGCACAAATTATTATTTTCATAGCTAATTTAAATAAATATGTACATATATATGTTTATATTGTGCATATATATGCATATTATTTTTAAGAATTAGAAAAAGTTCAGTAAATAAAAGTAAATAAGCTAAGATTCTCTTTATTCTCATATACAGATAGAAAAATATTTTTTAAAAATGGTGGTCATAGTATTCATGTTAACTTTTATGAATAGAAGTGCTATTAAATATAATTGAATTTTATAGATAAAAGTAACATTTAACTTAAATAGAGAAATTTGTTCCATTTCATATAAATGGTTACATCACAATTAGGGGTATTAGAATAGAAAAGATCTTCTAAAGTCAAGAAATTTGACTACAGTGAATTTACAGAAATTATAGTTTGTCTTGAATTTCCTTTATTCAATCTTTCATTTTTAGACTGTTTGATATTCTGTTACTGTAGTTGCATAAATTAGAGGTGAAACCTTATCACATCTCACCTTCTGTAATTTTTCAGTTATATCATATTTTTAGATAGTATTTAAATAAAAACACAAACAAATAAAACATGTGCCTTCTGTTTAGCCAGTTCAAGGTGCTATAACAACAGCAACAAAAATACAGGATAAGTGGTATAAGTGAACATTTATTTCTTACAGTGTTGGAGACTGAAAGCCTGGATTCAGGGGCCAACACAGTAGGTTTCTTAGTGAAGGCCCTCCTCCTTGTTTACAGGAATAAACTTAGGGATAAACTTAACCAAGAAAGCAAGACTCATACAATGAAAATTACCAAATAGTGCTGAAATAAACTAGAAGACAAAAGTAAATGGAAAGACGTTTGTGTTCATGGTTGAGAAGACTTAATATTGTTAAAATGTCCATATTAACAAAGTCATCTACAGATTCAATGCTATCCTCATAAAAATCCCAATGATTTTTTTTTTCAGAAATAGAGAAAAGAAAAAAATCCTAAAATTCAAATGGAACCACCAAAGGCCCAGAATAACCAAAATAATCGAGAAGAACAAAGCTGAAGACATCACACTAGGGAAAAGCCTGTGCAACAATGAAGACCCAGCACAGTCAAATAAATAAAAATATTTTTTAAAAGACAGCATATTATGGGAGAAAATATTTGCAAACCACATATTCAGTAAGGGGTTACTTTCCAAAATAAACTAGGAACTCATACTACTCAATTAAAAAAAAGCAAATAACCTATTTTTTTTTTAGTGGGCAAATACTGCATAGGCATTTGTTCAAAAAGACATACAAATGGCCAATAGGTATGTGAAAAGATGTTCAATATCATTAACCATCAAAGAAAAACATTTTTTCAAATGAAATTATGTATCATCACATACGTCTTAGAATGTTCATTATTTAAAACATAATGTTAGCAGGAGTGTCTGAAAACAACCCTTGTTGTGTATTGTTTGTAGAAATGCAAAATGGTATAGCTGCTATGGAAAACAGTGTTGGGATTACTCAAAAAAATTAAAAGTAGAACTACCATGTGATCTAGAAATCCCACTTTGGAATATTTATCCAGAAGAATTGAAACCAGAATTTCAGAGATACTGGCACTCCCATGTTCATTTCAGCATTATTCACAATAACCAAGAGGTTAAAAAAAACTTTCATGTCCATCCATTTACAGGTGATCAATCCTTGGTGTTCATTGGAAGGACTGATGTTGAAGCTGAAACTCCAATACTTTGGCCACCTGATGCAAAGAGCTGACTCATTTGAAAAGACCCTGATGCTGGGAAAGATTGAAGGCAGGAGGAGAAGGGGATGACAGAGGATGAGATGGTTGGATGGCATCACCGACTCAATGGACATGGGTTTGGGTAGACTCCAGCAGTTGCTGAGAGATAAGGAGGCCTGGCATGCGGCAGTTCATGGGGTCGCAAAGAGTCAGACATGACTGAGCAACTGAACTGAACTGAATAAAGAAAATGTGGCATGTACACAACAGAATATTATTCACCCTTTAAAAGGAAGATCCTGTTACATACTACAAAATGCATAAATCTTGAGGCCACATGCTAGGTGAAATAAGCTGGTCACAGAGTGCAAATATTACATGACTCCACTTATATAAGATATGAAAAGTAGTCAAATTTCATTTAAGTGGAAAGTAGAATGAGGTTGCCAACACGTGTGGAGAAGAGAAACTGGGAGTTACCTTGCAATGGGCACAGAGTTTCAGTCTTGCAAGGTGGAAAAGTTCTAGAGAACTGCTTATACAACATTGTTCTTATATTAACAATACTGTACACTTGGAATTTATGAATACGGTAGATTTCATTGTCTGTGTTTTATACCATAATGGAAAAAAAAAAAGAGAGAGTTCCTTTATTATTCTTGCTAATACTTGGTATTCATCCTCTAAGTCATTCTCATATATGTGTACTGTTATATCTATTTTAGGTAAAATTTTTTAACAACCTTGCTTCATCTCTTCACTAATTCGATAATAAATAAATAATTATATTTTTAAAAAGTGCTCAATTTTTGTTTAACTCCATCCTAATTATTGCATATATATATGTATACATATATATATGTGTGTGTGTGTATATATATATTACAGTTCATATCATTATGGGTGATATGTAGTTCATACATATAATACAATCTTAATAGTAGTAGTAATAATAATACAATTTCATAACAAACAGCCTTAAGAAATGGAGCTCAAACATAACTTTAAAATCACTGTTTCTTCTGAGCCCATCTTCCTTTCATTCCTCACATCAGTTACTATCATGATAAATATAGGCTTATAATTCATTTGTATTTATGATTTGATTACATACACATACTTCCTGAATATTGTATTTTAGTTGTTTTTATGCATTTATTTACTTCATACATTTAATTTATTCATTTAGTTTAGTTTAGTTTGGCTGGGCCATGTGAAATCTTAGTTCCCTGACCAGGAATCGAACCTGTGCCTCCTGCAGTGGAAGCATTAAATCTTAACCACTGGAAGGTCACAGAATTCTCATCAGTTGTTTTCTTTAATGTCAGCTTTATTTAAATAGACAGCTTTTTTAATTTATACAAAATGTACTCAATACAAAAAAATGAACATATGGAACATTTCCATCCTCATACAAAGTTCCATCTGGTTCTTTTGAGGTTGATTCTCTCTTCTTTCCTGCAGTCTCTAGCTGATTTCCATCCCAATATTTTGGCTTTTGCCAAAGTGTAGTTTGCATATGATGCAGTATCTAGTCTTTTGTGCTTGGATTTCTTTTACTTAGTATAATAATTTGACTTGTATCCATCTAGTTGCATGTAATAGTTTGTTTTTCCTTTTTTTGCTGAATAATATTCCTTGTATGTATGAATTGCATTTTCTCTAGTATTTCTTAGCTTTTGTTTTGAGATTCTATATAACCAGATTCATACTGCATAAATTTGTGACTTGATCTGATACACATTATTATGCATGGGCCATTCAACCATAATAGTGTATAAAAATGCAGTTAATTTATCTTCATTATTGAATAATATTTTGTTGTATAAAAACACCATAATTTTTCTGCTATTCTTTTTTTTTTTGATACTAAAGCATTTGTTCTTTAGCTTTGCAACCCCATGGACTGTAGCCCACCAGGCTCCTCCGTCCATGGGATTCTCCAGGCAAGAATACTGGAGTGGGTTGCCATTTCCTTCTCCATTCTGCTATTCTTTAGTGAATGGATACTTGGATTTTTCTTTTCAGTTTTTTTTCCTATCAAAAACCAGAATACTGTTCACTGTCTTACATATCACTTAGTTCACATGCACATTATTTTTTAATTAAATTTATTTATTTATTTTACTTTACAATATTGTATTGGTTTTGCCATACATTGACTTGAATCCACCATGGGTGTACATGTGTTCCCCATCCTGAACCTCCCTCCCATCTCCCTCCCCATCCCATCCCTCATGGTCATCCCAGTGCACCAGCCCCGAGCACCCTGTCTCGTGCATCGAACCTGGACTGGCGATTCATTTCACATATGATAATTTACATGTTTCAGTGCCATTCTCCCAAATCATCCCACCCTTGCCCTCTCCCACAGAGTCCAAAAGACATGCACATTATTAATTATAGAAAAACATTCATGTCTTAGATTACGTATGCCCCATATTATTCCTATCAGAAAGCACATGCCTAAAGGGACTATAATAATCCTACAGTTTAAGTCTTATAAATGGTTTTTCTTTTGTTTGTTTTTGGTGTGGAGATGTGGTATGTATGGTGAAGACTGATGCTGGAAATGGGTATAGGACATTCATGTATTCACTGATGCGTCATGTTTTTCTTTCAATGAGGTGTGTAGGCAAGCTTGTTATACAAATTTCATATTTATGTGGTTTATTTATTTATTTTTTTATTTTGGTCTTTCTTACTGAGTATCAGGAACCATGTTTTTATTCTTGATATTAGTCTTTTGTTAGTTTGATGGATTGCTATTTTTAATCTTTTTTTTAAAATAAAGATCTTTGAAATCCAGTGTGGTATTTTTAAACTAATATCACATTTCAATTTGTATCTACATGTTTAGTGTTCAATGGTCAGATATAGCTATTGGTGAGTGTATTTTACAGCACAATTAAACCTAGAAAAAGTATGCATTTTATATTACCATAAAGCAATAATTTCCTTCCTTGCTACTATCCCACCTTAGGGTAGAATTTTAATAGATTTGATAAAACATACACATTCAGGAACAAAGACACACAAAACAAAAACAATACAGGAAAAATATACTTTATCTCCCAATAGAACTACTAGTCTTTTCATTTCACCTGCTGGGCTTCTCTGGCAGCTCAGATGGTAAAGAATCAGCCTGCAATACATGAAACCAGGGTTCATCCCTGGGTTGGGAAGATGCCCTGGAGAAAGGAATGTCCCCAATCCAATATTCTTGTCTGGAGAATTCCATGGACAGAGAAGCCTGGGGGGCTACACTCCATGGGATAACAAAGAGTTGGAAAGGACTGAACAAGTAACGCTTTTACTTTTCAATACTTTGAAAAATACATCCTTATTTGGTTCAGTTCACTGCAGTCCCTCAGTTATGTCTGACTCTGTCACCACATGGACTGCAGCACAACAGGCCTCTCTGTCTATCGCCAACACCCGGAGTTTACTCAAACTCATATCCATCGAGTCGGTGATGCCATCCAACTATCTGATCCTCTGTCATCCCCTTCTCCTCCTGCCTTCAATCTTTCCCAGCATCAGGGTCTTTTCCAATGAGTCAGTTCTTTGCATCAGGTGGCCAAAATATTGAAGTTTCAGCTTCAACATCAGTCCTTCCAATGACTATTCAGGACCGATTTCCTTTAGGATGGACTGGTTGGATCTCCTTGCAATCCAAGGGACTCTCAAAAGTCTTCTCCAATACCATCAATTCTTTGGTGCTCAGCTTTCTTTATAGTCCAACTCACCCATCCATATATGATAACTGGAAAACCCATAGCTTTGACTAGATGGACTTTTGTTGGCAAAGTAATGTCTCTACTTTTTAATATGCTGTCTAGGTTGGCCATAACTTTTCTTCCAAGGAGCAAGTGTCTTTTAATTTCATGGCTATAGTCACCATCTGCAGTGATTTTGGAGCAGAAAAAAATAGTCTGTCACTGTTTCCCCATCTGTCAGTGTTTCCCCATATATTTTCCATGAAGTGATGGGACCAGAGGCCATGATTTTAGTTTTCTGAACGTTGAGTTTTAAGTCAACTTTTTTTTTTTTATTATTATTTTTTTTTTCCAGTGGGTTTTGTCATACATTGATATGAATCAGCCATGGATTTACATGTATTCCCCATCCCTATCCCCCCTCCCACCTCCCTCTCCACCCGATTCCTCTGGGTCTTCCCAGTGCACCAGGCCCGAGCACTTGTCTCATGCATCCCACCTGGGCTGGTGATCTGTTTCACCATAGATAGTATACATGCTGTTCTTTTGAAATATCCCACCCTCACATTCTCCCACAAAGTTCAAAAGTCTGTTCTGTATTTCTGTGTCTCTTTTTCTGTTTTGCATATAGGGTTATCGTTATCACCTTTCTAAATTCCATATATATGTGTTAGTATGCTGTAATGTTCTTTATCTTTCTGGCTTACTTCACTCTGTATAATGGGCTCCAGCTTCATCCATCTCATTAGGACTGGTTCAAATGAATTCTTTTTAATGGCTGAGTAATATTCCATGGTGTATATGTACCACAGCTTCCTTTTCCATTCATCTGCTGATGGACATCTAGGTTGCTTCCATGTCCTGGCTATTATAAACAGTGCTGCGATGAACATTGGGGTGCACGTGTCTCTTTCAGATCTGGTTTCCTCAGTGTGTATGCCCAGAAGTGGGATTGCTGGGTCATATGGCAGTTCTATTTCCAGTTTTTTAAGAAATCTCCACACTGTTTTCCATAGCGGCTGTACTAGTTTGCATTCCCGCCAACAGTGTAAGGGGGTTCCCTTTTCTCCACACCCTCTCCAGCATTTATTGCTTGTAGACTTTTGGATAGCAGCCATCCTGACTGGCGTGTAATGGTACCTCATTGTGGTTTTGATTTGCATTTCTCTAATAATGAGTGATGTTGAGCATCTTTTCATGTGTTTGTTAGCCATCTGTATGTCTTCTTTGGAGAAATGTCTGTTTAGTTCTTTGGCCCATTTTTTGATTGGGTCATTTATTTTTCTGGAATTGAGCTTTAGGAGTTGCTTGTATATTTTTGAGATTAATCCTTTGTCTGTTTCTTCATTTGCTATTATTTTCTCCCAATCTGAGGGCTGTCTTTTCACCTTACTTATAGTTTCCTTTGTTGTGTAAAAGCTTTTAAGTTTCATTAGGTCCCATTTGTTTAGTTTTGCTTTTATTTCCAATATTCTGGGAGGTGGGTCATAGAGGATCCTGCTGTGATTTATGTCGGAGAGTGTTTTGCCTATGTTCTCCTCTAGGAGTTTTATAGTTTCTGGTCTTACATTTAGATCTTTAATCCATTTTGAGTTTATTTTTGTGTATGCTGTTAGAAAGTGTTCTAGTTTCATTCTTTTACAAGTGGTTGTTAAGTCAACTTTTTCACTTTCCTCTTTCACTTTCATCAAGAGGCTCTTTAGTTCTTTTTCACTTTCTGCTATAACTGTGGTGTCATCTGCATATCTGAGGTTATTGATATTTCTCCTGGAAATTCTGAACCCAGCCTGTGCTTCATCCAGCCCAGCATTTCACATGATGTACTCGGTGTACAAGTTAAATAAGCAGAGTGACAACATACAACCTTGACATACTCCTTTCCCTATTGGAATGAGTCTGTTGTTCCATGTTCAGTTCTAACTGTTGCTTCTTGACCTGCATACAGATTTCTCAAGAGGCAGATCAGGTGGTCTGATATTCCCATCTCTTGAAGAATTTTCAAAAAAATTTTTCAAAAAAAAGAAAAAAAGAAGAATTTTCCACATTTTGTTGTGATCCACACAGTCAAAGGCTTTGGCATAGTCAATAAAGCAGATGCTTTCTGGAATTCTCTTGTTTTTTTGGTAACTTGATCTCTAGTTCCTCTGCCTTTCCTAAATATAGCTTGAACATCTGGGAGTTCACAGCTCACATACTGTTGAAGCCTGGCTTGGAGAATTTTAAGCATTACTTTACTAGGGTGTGAGATGAGTGCAGTTTGTGTGGTAGTTTGAGCGTTCTTTGGCATTGCCTTTCTTTGGGATTAGAATGAAAATTGACCTTTTCCAGTCCTGTGGCCACTGCTGAGGTTTTCCAAATTTCCTGGCATACTTAATGCAGCACTTTCAAAGCATCATCTTTTAGGATTTGAAATAGCTCAACTGGAATTTCATCACCTCCACAAGCTTTGTCATAGTGATGCTTCCTAAGGCCCATTTGACTTCACATTCCAGGATGTCTGGTTCTAGGTGAGTGATCACACCATCATGATTATCTGGGTCGTGAAGATCTTTTTATGTACAGTTCTTCTGTGTATTCTTGCCACTTCCTCTTAATATCTTCTGCTTCTGTTAGGTCCATACCATGTCTGTCCTTTATTGTGCCCATCTTTCTATAAATGTTCCTTTGGTAGCTCTAATTTTCTTCAAGAGATCTCTAGACTTGCCCATCCTATTGTTTTCCACTATTTCTTTGCATTGATCCCTGAGGAATGCTTTCTTATCTCTCCTTATCTGTTTGGATCTCTGCATTCAAATGGGTATATCTTTCCTTTTTTTCCTTGCCTTTCATTTCTCTTCTATTCAGAGCTATTTGTAAGTCCTCCTCAGACAACCATTTTGCCTTTTTGAACTTCTTTTCCTTGGGGGTGATCTTGATCCCTGCCTCTTGTACAATGTCAGGAACCTCTGTCCACAGTTCTTCAGACCATTTGTCTATCAGATCTAATCCCTTGAATCTACTTCTCACTTCCAGTGTATAATTGTAAGGGAGTTGATTTAGGTCATACCTGACTGATCTAGTGGTTTTCCCTACTTTCTTCAATTTAAGCCTGAATTTGGCAATAAGGAGTTTGTGGCCTGTGCCACAGTCAGCTCCTGGTCTTGTTTTTGCTGATTCTACAGAACTTCTTCAACTTTGGCTGCAAAGAATATAATCAATCTGACTTCGGTATTGACCATCTCATGATGTCCATGTGCAGAATCTTTCTTGTGTTGCTGGAAGAGGGTTTTTGCTATGACTGCTATGACCAGTGCATTCCCTTGGCAAAACTCTATTAGCCTTTGCCCTGCTTCATTCTGTACTCCATGGCCAAATTTGCCTGTTACTCCGTGTATTTCTTGGCTTCCTACTTTTGCATTCCAGTCCCCTGTAATGAAAAGGACATCTTTTTTAGGTGTTAGTTCTAGATAGTCTTGTAGGTCTTCACAGAACCGTTCAATGTCAGCTTCTTCAGCATTACTGGTCAGGGCATAGACTTGGATTACTGGGATATTGATTGGTTTGCCTTGGAAATGAACAGAGCTCATTCTGTCGTTTTTGAGATTGCATCCAAGTACTGCCTTTCGGACTCTTGTTGACTATGATGGATACTTCATTTCCTCTAAGGGATTCCTGCCCACAGTAGTAGATATAATGGTCATCTGAATTAAATTCACCCATTCCCATCCATTTTCGTTTGCTGATTCCTAAAATGTCGATGTTCACTCTTGCCATCTCCTTTTTTACCACTTCTAACTTGCCCTGATTCATGGACCTATCATTGGTTCCTATGCATTGCTGCTCTTCACCGCATCGGACTTCAATTCCATCACCAGTTACAATTACAACTGGGTGTTATTTTTGCATAGGCTCTGTCTCTTCATTCTTTCTGGAGTTATTTCTCCACTGATCTCCAGTAGCATATTGGGCATCTACCGACCTCAGGATTTCATCTTTCACTGTCCTATCTTTTTGCCTTTTCATAATGTCCTTATTAGGCTAGGACAAGAGTGGTGATGGTGAGAACCTGTATTCTGCCTCAGAAGTTAGAGTGGGTAGCTTTCACATGGCTACTCACACATAAGTTCATGCTGCAGCCAGAGAAAAATTGTATACTGGAACTATGAAGGCAGACCTAAAGCTATACAATACCATCACAACAAAGTATATTAAAATCCTTATTAATTTCCAATTATTTTATCTGGTCTATAGTAACCATGTTCCTAATATAAGTTCACATTTTTGTTTTTTACTTTTTATGAGGATTACACTTAATACTATAATTTCAAGGAGCTTCCTGATTATCAAATAAACTTAAAACACTTCATAAAACTGCCCTCATTATCCTGAATAATCCAGCATAGAATTAGATGTACTTTGTTTTTCATTCAAGGAAAGGATTTGGTTACTGATTTAGAAACATTTTAAAGCATGCTCTTTTCTAAAGCAGTTCTACAGTACGGATCACTGAATATAGCAATGAAGTAAAGCTGTCATTGTGTCACTGTAAACATTTTAGATGCAATAGTAGGGTTGAACTCATATGTATTCTTCTTGTCTACCAAGTAAAATAGAAGTTTTATCATAAAAGCAAAGGTCTCTCTCTGTGGAACACTTGGATTCCTTAGCCCTGAACAGATACACTATTAACCTGTTAATGCGTTCAGGAGAAAAAATGTGAATTTGAGGATAGTTATGCTTTACACAGAATAAATAACATTGTACTATTGCAGACTGGGCAATTTTATCCCCCAATAAGTTAATAAAATAAGACTAAAATGTGCAGTTGTCTAAAATGGAATCATTTGTTTGACTAAATTCCTGGGTACATTATGAAGGATGAGAGACAAAAGTAGGAAAAAATAGCATCTGTGGTTATTACAGTTCAAAACTATTCCAGATTCGTTAAGTGTATTTTCACTAAACTTTGATAAAATATATAGAGAAATTATCTATCTTCAATGCATATATAGGGATATATGCTGTAATTAATTAATTCTCCAAGGTCACATAGCAAAATGTGGGAGAGCTACATTTCCAAGCAGGTAACTTTGCCCCTGATTCCCAGGCCCTTCTATTACCATATATATGTTCTTCTACAATTAACAGTATACTTCAGCAAAACACTGGAAAAAAACCTGCAAATGGAAAGCACAGTTGGTATTTTGGAACTGACAGTCAGTAATTTGCAGGCTAATAAATCTAAGGATCCAACTGTTTGCTCTTATTGACAGTAATGGAATAGCCACTCAAGGTTCTGCATTTTTGGTTAATTAGAACACCTCTCAGGTGGTAAAATTGATAGCCTTCAGCTTGGTATGTTTTAATGCCACCTGAGGCATGCTGTTATCATTCAAAAATGCAATGCCTGCCAAGTACTACTGTTTAATCCACAAAATTAGCTTAGCACATAATCACTGGACTCTTTTCCAAATAGGATATGGAAGAAAAAATTTATACAAGTATATATATATATATACATTATATATGTGCACATCTTAAGTTATTTTTACATCTAGTATTAGAGAGCCACATATCTTTTTAACTCTTTGGAGATACAGAACTCACATACTGTCTTTAAACTGAGAGTTAATAAATGCAGATATAACAATAAAAATCAGGTAGAAATGACTGACTGCTTATGTTCTAGTCACTCTGATTAGATCTTGACAGCAGTTATCTGGTTTACTCCTTTTATTTAAATATGTATTTGGCTGCATTGGGTCTTAGTTGTGGCACATGGCATCTTTTTTTGTGGCACACGGACTCTCTAATTACGGTGTGAGGGCTCCAGAATGCATGAACTTCAATAGTTGTGGTGCACTGGCTTAGTTGCTCCGTGACACGTGGGATCTTAGCTCCCAACCAGGGATTGAACCAGCATCCCTTGCATCACAACGGGAATTCTTAACCACTGGATCACCAGGGAAGTCCTTGATTTACCACTTGAATTATGCTATATTGTGGTTACCATGGCTATTCTAATTTTCCAGGTGAGTAATCTGAACTTAAAGGTGAAAAACAACTTGCCCCAAATCATACAAATATTACATGTTTGGCTGAGATTCCAAACCAGACAATTTTACTCTAGAACTTGCACTCTTAATAACTGTATATTTTTAAGATGTTAAAGGTTTTGAATATCATAATTTATCTACATATCTACCAATATATCATTACTGATTCAAGATAAAGTAAATCTTTAAAATGTTATATGTATAATGAATGGTAAGGGCTTCCTGATGGTTCAGAGGTAAAGAATCTGCCTGTAGTACATGAGACCTGGGTTTGATCCCTGGGTTGGGAAGATCTCTTGCAGAAAGGAATGGCTACCCACTCCAGTATTCTTGCCTGTAGAAATCCATGGACAAATGAGCCTGGCAGACTACAGTCCATTGGGTCACAAAGAGTCCGACATGACTGAGCAAATAAACTTGATATTCTAAGTCGCTTTGGCTGGCGTCTAACTCTTTGCAATCCCGTGGACTGTAGTCTGCTGAGCTCCTCTGTCCATGGGATTTTCCAGGCAAGAACACCAGAGTGGGTTGCCATGCCCTCCTCCAGGGGATCTTCCTGACCCAGGGATCGAACCCACGTCGTCTGTGCCTCCTGCGTTGGCAGGCAGGTTCTTTATCACAGCACCACCTGTGAAGCTAAAATCAAGCATGATATAATATGAGTGTTAAAATTAACACATAATAACCTTGCAAAAAGATGTAACATTTTAGATCATCTTAGTAACATATTTTAAGTCATTTTTTATGGCATCTCATATTACATGGAGTATTTTGTTTTGAAAAGCATCTTCTGTGATGTGTCCCAATGTGCATATTTGGTCCACCTTGGGAACAATAACAAAATTGAGAATTTTTTATGTGAAGTAATGCATTAAATATCTAAAACATACTTTACTGAAATTATAAGACTTTGAATACAGTTATTCAGTTCAGTTCAGTTCAGTTCAATTTAGTCACTCAGTCATGTCCGACTCTTTGTGACACCATGAACTGCAGCACGCCAGGCCTCCCTGTCCATCACCAACTCCTGGAGTTCACCCAAACCCAAGTCCATTGTGTCGGTGATGCCATGCAACCATCTCATCCTCTGTCATCCGCTTCTCCTCCTGCCCTCCTCAATCTTTCCCAGCATCAGGGTCTTTTCAAATGAGTCATCTCTCTGTATCAGGTGGCCAAAGTGCTGGAGTTTCAGCTTCACCATCAGTCCTTCCAATGAACACCCAGGACTGATCTCCTTTAGGATGGACTGGTTGGATCTCCTTGCAGTCCAAGGGACTCTCAAGAGTCTTCTCCAACACCACAGTTCAAAAGCATCAATTCTTCGGTGCTCAGCTTTCTTTATAGTCCAACTCTCACATCCATACATGATTACTGGAAAAACCATAGCCTTGACTACACTGATGTTACTACTTTTACTCATTTGTGTTCTGGGATTAATAAAAACTATAATCCTGTTGGAGTTCCTTTGGCCTGAGAAGTATAGGTATGGTTTCAACACTTGTTCTCTAAAGTGGTGGCAGAAGGGTAAATTTTCAGGGCATACAGAAAATCTTAAGAAGTTGGATAAAGATATAGGTGTGAATGTTAAAAGTTATTTTTAGTGATCAAAACTAAAATGCTACAACGGTGTACAAGACTAAAACTGAACCCTAACGTACACTATGGACTTTGGGCAATAATGATGTATCAATGTAGGTTTACTGGTTATAACAAATGTACCAGTGCTATGTAGGATGCTAATCCTGTGTGTGTGTGTTGGGGTGGGGGTGGGTTCATAGCATGTATAAGGCAACTCTTTGCACTTTCTGCTTAATTCTGAAGTCAACCTAAAACTCCTATAAAGTTTATTAGTTTAAGAAAGAAACTAAAATAGGAATCACAACAATAAAAATCACATATATTTGGTTATGCCTTCTTTAATTCATACATAAAGATTAATTTCAATTGTAAATTAGTATTATTGTATGTCAGAACTTAAGCAGGTTTAAATATAATATATCCTTTAATGAATATTGCTAAATATGATAATTTTGTTTTGTACTGCACACTAGAAATTTCTCAAAATATTTACTGATACCCAGAAAGAAAAATCATATGCACTGCTGCTTATACTTGAATACACAAAGATAACCTGAGGGAAACGTTTCATTAGTGAACAGCTCTATACATGCCAATGAGCTACAGCTGTGGAAAGAAAATTATAAAATTTAAAATCACTTGAAAAAATAGTTAATTATTTCAGTACTTATCTCCCTTGATAATATTTAGAAGAGGTGAGAAAGGAGAAAGATATACAGGAAATGTGTGCATGTTCATGTGCACATACACAGGCATATACATGGTCAGAGAGAGCAAGACTGTGTTAAGTGTAACAGTTTGTGCTTAATTGTATCTGTAGCCAGTGCTGTTAATTTTAAATTGCCCACCTGGGGTTCTACAGCTCTGAAAATACTAAAAGACTCTATCTTCACAGTCAGAGAATTTTAATTAAGGTAAATTATTAAACATGATCTAAATTTTGTTTTGTATTGCTTTCCACCGGAAATGATCCTTTCACTATGTGTAAATGGTAAAGTGAAAGTGAAAGTCACTCAATCCTATCTGACTCTTTACAGTCCCAAGGACTATATAGTCCATGGAATTCTTCGGGCCAGAATACTGGAGTGGGTAGCCTTTCCCTTCCCCAGGGGATCTTCCCCACCCAGGGATTGAACCAGAGGCTCCTGTATTGCGGGCAGATTCTTTACCAGCTGAGCCACAATGGAAACACAAGAATACAGGAGTGGGTGGCCTATCCCTTCTCCAGCAAATCTTGCTGACCCCGGAACTCAAATCCAGGTCTCCTGCATTGCAGGTGGATTCTTTACCAACTGAGCTATCAGGGAAGCCCAAAAGGTAAAGGTGGGACATAAAAATTCAAAGCATTGTATGATTTTTATTAATATGACAGCAGCAATTGTAAGGTATAAATTTTTAAACAAAATTTAAGGAAAATCTTAGTAAGCCATGGAGTTTAATCAGCATTCACTGTTACAGCTCCTTAAATTTTATTATAGGACATTGACATAATTGTGAAAAATATTTAGTTTCACTTCATGAGTATTTTTTTTTCCCTTTTGATTGCCAAAATGACAATGATATCAAACATTTGTTGTATGCATATTATGTGCCAAGTACTGTTCTAATCAGTTTACAATAATATTCCATTTAATTCTCATAACAACCATTTGAAGCAGATACACAACTTTACAGATTAGAAAACAGAGTCATAGAAGAAATAATTCAATTAAGGTCATGCAGCTACTCAGTATTGGAGTTGGAATTTAAACAAAGTAATTTTAATACCAGAACTTAAAGCCTTAAATGCAGGGGCAGAAAGAAAAATTATAACTTGACAAGATGGAAACATATCATATATTATGTATGATTTACCTCTAATGATTTCAGTAAAAAGCCACAGATATTTTGATCAGTATTAACAAATAACTTTTGTCACAAATGACAGAAAATTTAACACAACCCCTGCTAGGCTTGTCTCCAAAAGGCACATCCTACTCTAGAAATATTTATCAGTTGAACAATATAATATAAAAACCAGATGTTAATATAATTTAGTAAAACAAGCAATGATAGTTATGTCAATGTGGAATCCATGAATTCAAAGAAGTCAAGAGGGAATTTTAAAAAGCAGATTGACAAGCTTAAAGAACCTCTATCTTCATGTTAAAAGAATCAGATATACGTCCCTTGGGGATTGCATGTTGTTTAGTCACTAAACAACATAATGCCTGACTTGTGACCCCACGGATTGTAGCCCACCAAGCTTCTCTATCCATGGGATTTCTCCAGTAAGAATATTGGAGTGGGTTGCTATTTCTTTCTCCAGGGGACCTTCACAACCCTGAGATGGAACCCACGTCTCCTGCATTGGCAGGCAAATTCTTTACCACTGAACCACCTAGTAAGTCCCTGAATGTTGCATATAAGGAATCAAATTTTAACTTCAGAGAGATTCAAGAAGATGGCGGAGGAATAGGACGGGGAGACCACTTTCTCCCCTACAAATTCATCGAAAGAACATTTGAACACTGAGCAAACTTCACAAAACAACTTCTGACCGCTAGCAGAAGACCTCAGGCGCCCAGAAAAGCAGCCCATCATCTTCAAAAGGAGGTAGGACAAAATATAAAAGATAAAAAGCGAGACAAAAGAGCTAGGGATGGAGACCCATCCCAGGAAGGGTGTCAAAATAGAAGAAGTTTCCAAACACCAGGAAACCCTCTCAATGGGCGGGTCTGGGGGAAGTTTTTGAATCTCAGAGGGCAACCTAACTGGGAGGAAAAATAAATAAAACCCACAGATTACATGCCTAAAAGCAACTCCCAGCAGAAAAGTACCCCAGTCGCCCGCATCTGCCACCAGAAAGTGGGGGCAGAACAGAGAGGAGCAGGCAGCATTGCTTAGGGTAAGGACCGGGCCTGAATGCCCTGAGGGCAATCAGAGGGAGCTAACGTGAGATAGCAACTTAAACGGGGGATAGCAAGAGAGAGAGAAAATTAACCGGCCCTAACACACTTCCGGCCATTCGCAGAACAAAGGGACTGAGCAATTCCAGAGAAGAGCTAGCCAGCGGCTGACCGGCCTGTCCCCCGCCGGAGGCAGGAGGCAGGAGGCGGGGGGAGGGGGAAGGGGCAAACTCGGCCCCAGAGACAGCACCCTTACCAAACTGAAAACAGGCCTCCAGTTTCTAACCAAAGACTTCCTGAGATTCTGGATGGTCAACATCTGCTAGGAGGGTCGCAGCTAAACACAGGCGCACGCACCCGACTGGCACGGGTGGGGACTGAGCCTGGGGCCACGAAGGGGAGAAGGTGCACCGCACCCAGGGAGAGTGCGCTCATCAAGCTCCTGGCTGACTGAGCTGCTCGGGCCGGGGAAGGCACAAAAGGCAGGTGCAACCAAGTCCGAGCTTTTGTGGAGGACCCGAAAACTGGAACCACATGCAACGCAGGGCCCGCTCCATATAGAGCAGCTGGGAGCCTGAGTAGTGTAGACAGGGAAAGCGCACACCCGTGAGCGGGGGCAAACCCAGTGTGGCCGGAACACTGTGAGTGCTCCCCACACACAGCGATATCTGTCTGCAGCGTACCACCCTCCCCGCAGCGCGACGGAGCTAGCAAACCTGAACAAGAGACCACTTCCGCCCGCCTGTGTCAGGGCGGAAATTAGACACTGAAGAGACCGGCAAACAGAAGCCAAATAAACTAAGGGAACCACTTCAGAAGTGACCGGTGCAACAGATTAAAATCCCTGTAGATAACATCGACTACACCGGAAGGGGCCTATAGATATTGAGAAGTGTAAGCTGGAATGAGGAGCTATCTGAAACTGAACCGAACCCACACAGATTGCAACAGCTCCAGAGAAATTCCTAGATGTATTTTTACTTTTTTTTTCTTTTTTTTTATTAAAATTTTTTTCTCTTTTCTTTTCCTTCTTTATTTTTTCTCTTTTATTTTCTTTTAAAATTCCCTATTACTCCCCCATTACTCCTTAACTTTCATTTTCATGTTCATATATTTTTACTTTTTTTTTTAATTAGGAAAAAAATTTTTTTTCTTGTTTTATTTTTTTCTCTTATTTTCTTTTAAAGTCCTCTATTACTCCTTAATTTTCATTTTCATTTCACTATAACCTTGCAAACAACAACAACAAAAAAAAGAAGCCATATTTTTAAACCGAACTTCATATATATTTCTAAAATTTTCTGTGTTTTTGTTTTTGTTTTTAATATTGTATTTTTAAGAGCCTAACCTCTACTCTAGATTTTTAATCTTTGCTTTTAAGTATTTGATATTAATTTTGGACATTTAAGAATCCAATATTCAGTTCCCATTTTTATTCAGGAGTGTGTTGATTACTCTCTCCCACTTTTGACTCTCCGTTTTCTACCTCAGAACACCTCTATTTCCTCCCTCCCCCTTCTATTCCCAATCCAATTCCGTGAATCTTTGTAGGTGACTGGGCTACGGAGAACACTCTGGGAACAGAGAACTGTGTAGATCTGTCTTTCTCCTCTTGAGTCCCCCCTTTTCTCCTCCTGCTCATCTCTATCTCCCTCCCCCCTCTCCTCTTCTCCATGTAACTCTGTGAACCCCTCTGGGTGTCCCTCGCGGTGGAGAATCTTTTCACCATTAACCTAGAAGTTTTATTATCAGTGCTGTATAGTTGGAGAAGTCTTGAGACTACTGGAAGAATAAAACTGAAATCCAGAGCGGGAGACTTAAGCCCAAAACCTGAGAACACCAGAAAACTCCTGACTACACAGAACATTAAGTAATAAGAGACCATCCAAAAGCCTCCATACCTACACTGAAACCAACCACCACCCAAGAGCCAATAAGTTCCAGAGCAAGACATACCATGCAAATTCTCCAGCAAAGCAGGAACATAGCCCTGAGCGTCAACATACAGGCTGCCCAAAGTCACACCTAACACATAGACTCATCTCAAAACTCATTACTGGACACTACATTGCACTCCAGAGAGAAGAAATCCAGTTCCATGCACCAGAACACTGACACAAGCTTCCCTAACCAGGAAACCTTGACAAGCCAATCATCCAACCCCACCCACCGGGTGAAACCTCCACATTAAAAAGGAACCACAGACCACCAGAATACAGAAAGGCCACTCCAAACACAGCAATCTAAACACTATGAAAAGGCAGAGAAACACCCAGCAGGTAAAGGAACATGAAAAATGCCCACCAAGTCAAACAAAAGAGGAGGAGATAGGGAATCTACCTGAAAAAGAATTTAGAATAATGATAATAAAAATGATCCAAAATCTTGAAAACAAAATGGAGTTACAGATAAATAGCCTGGAGACAAAGATTGAGAAGATGCAAGAAATGTTTAATAAAGAACTAGAAGAAATAAAAAAGAGTCAATTAAAAATGAATAATGCAATGAATGAGATCAAAAACACTCTGGAGGAAAGCAACAGTAGAATAACGGAGACAGAAGATTGGATAAGTGAGGTAGAAGATAAAATGGTGGAGATAAATGAAGCAGAGAGGAAAAAAGAAAAAAGAATCAAAAGGAATGAGGACAACCACAGGGACCTCTGGGACAATGTGAAATGCCCCAACATTCGAATCATAAGAGTCCCAGAAGAAGAAGACAAAAAGAAAGGCCATGAGAAGATACTCGAGGAGATAATAGCTGAAAACTTCCCCAAAATGGGGAGGAAATAGCTACCCAAGTCCAAGAAGCCCAGAGAGTCCCAAA
The DNA here is from genome assembly GCF_910594005.1 of Cervus elaphus. NCBI lineage: Eukaryota > Metazoa > Chordata > Mammalia > Artiodactyla > Cervidae > Cervus > Cervus elaphus. Next base: position 18,852,784 of record NC_057830.1, on the reverse strand, counting down.
CAGGATAAACCCAAGGCAAAACACCCCAAGACACATATTAATCAAATTAACAAAGATCAAACACAAAGAACAAATATTAAAAGCAGCAAGGGAGAAACAACAAATAACACACAAGGGGATTCCCATAAGGATAACAGTTGATCTATCAATAGAAACCCTTTAGGCCAGAAGGGAATGGCAGGACATACTGAAAGTAATGAAAGAGAATAACCTACAACCTAGATTACTGTACCCAGCAAGGATATCATTCAGATATGGAGAATTCAAAAGCTTTACAGACAAGCAAAGAGAATTCAGCACCACCAAACCAGCTCTTCCACAAATGCTAAAGCATCTTTTCTAGACAGGAAACACAGAAAGGTTGTATAAACGCGAACCCAGAACAACAAAGTAAATGACAACGGGACCATACCTATCAATAACTACCTTAAATGTAAATGGGTTGAATGCCTCAACCAAAAGACAAAGACTGGCTGAATGGATACAAAAACAAAACCCCTATATATGCTGTCTACAAGAGACCCACCTCAAAACAAGGGACACATACAGACTGAAAGTGAAGGGCTAGAAAAAAAATATTTCATGCAAAGGGAGACCAAAAGAAAACAGGAGTTGCAATACTCTTATCAGATTAAATAGACTTTAAAATAAAGGCTGTGAAAAGAGACAAAGAAGGACACTACATAATGATCAAAGTATCAATCCAAGAAGAAGATATAACAATTATAAATATATATGCACCCAACATAGGAGCACCACAATATGTAAGGCAAACACTAACGAGTATGAAAGAGGAAATTAATAGTAACACAATAATAGTGGGAGACTTTAATACCCCACTCACAACTATGGATGGATCAACTAAACAGAAAATTAACAAGGAAACACAAACTTTAAATGACACAATGGACCAGCTAGACCTAATTGATATCTATAGGACATTTCACCCCAAAACAATCAACTTCACCTTTTTCTCAAGTGCACACGGAACCTTCTCCAGAATAGATCACATCCTTGGCCATAAATCTAGCCTTGGTAAATTCAAAAAAATTGAAATCATTCCAGGCATCTTTTCTGACCACAGTGCAGTATGATTAGATCTCAATTACAGGAAAAAAAATCATTAAAAATTCAAACATATGGAGGCTAAATAACACGCTTCCGAATAACCAACAAATCATAGAAGAAATCAAAAAAGAAATCAAAATATGCATAGAAATGAATGAAAATGAAAACACAACAACCCAAAACTTATGGGACACTGTAAAAGCAGTGCTAAGGGGAAGGTTCATAGAATTACAGGTTTACCTCAAGAAACATGAAAAAAGCCAAATAAATAACCTAACTCTACACCTAAAGCAATTAGAGAAGGAAGAAATGAAGAACCCCAGGGTTAGTAGAAGGAAAGAAATCTTAAAAATTAGGGCAGAAATAAATGCAAAAGAAACAAAAGAGACCATAGCAAAAATCAGCAAAGCTAAAAGCTGGTTTTCTGAAAAAATAAACAAAATTGACAAACCGTTAGCAAGACTCATTAAGAAACAAAGGGACATATATATGGAATTTAGAAAGATGGTAACGACAACCCTATATGCAAAACAGAAAAAGAGACACAGAAATACAGAACAGACTTTTGAACTCTGTGGGAGAAGGTGAGGGTGGGATGTTTCAAAAGAACAGCAAGTATACTATCTATGGTGAAACAGGTCACCAGCCCAGGTGGGATGCATGAGACAAGTGCTCGGGCCTGGTGCACTGGGAAGACCCAGAGGAATCGGGTGGAGAGGGAGGGGGGAGAGGGGATCGGGATGGGGAATACATGTAAATCCATGGCTGATTCATGTCAATGTATGACAAAACCCACTGAAAAAAATAAATAAATAAATTTAAAAAAAAAAGAAACAAAGGGAGAAGAACCAAATTAACGAAATTAGACATGAAAATGGAGAGATCACAACAGACAACACTGAAATACATAGGATCATAAGAGACTACTACCAGCAGCTCTATGCCAATAAAATGGACAACTTGGAAGAAATGGACAAATTCTTAGAAAAGTATAACTTTCCAAAACTGAACGAGGAAGAAATAGAAGATCTTAACAGACCCATCACAAGCAAGGAAATCGAAACTGTAATCAAAAATCTTCCAGCAAACAAAAGCCCAGGACCAGATGGCTTCACAGCTGAATTCTACCAAAATTTAGAGAAGAGATAACACCTATCTTACTCAAACTCTTCCAGAAAATTGCAGAAGAAGGTAAACCTCCAAACTCATTCTATTAGGCCACCATCACCCTAATTCCAAAACCAGGCAAAAATGCCACAAAAAAAGACAACTACAGGCCAATATCACTGATGAACATAGATGCAAAAATCCTTAACAAAATTCTAGCAAACAGAATGCAACAACATATTAAAAAAATCATATACCATGACCAAGTGGGCTTTATCCCAGGAATGCAAGGATTCTTTAATAATCACAAATCAATCAATGTAATACACCACATTAACAAATTGAAAGATAAAAACCATATGATTATCTCAATAGATGCAGAGAAAGCCTTTGACAAAATTCAACACCCATTCATGATTAAAACTCTCCAGAAAGCAGGAATAGAAGGAACATACCTCAACATAATAAAAGCTATATATGACAAACCCACAGCAAGCATTACCCTCAATGGTGAAAAATTGAAAGCATTTCCCCTAAAATCAGGAACAAGACAAGGGTGCCCACTCTCACCACTACTATTCAACATAGTTTTGGAAATTTTGGCCACAGCAATCAGAGCAGAAAAAGAAGTAAAAGGAATCCAGATAGGAAAAGAAGAAGTGAAACTCTCGCTGTTTGCAGATGACATGATCCTCTACATAGAAAACCCTAAAGACTCTACCAGAAAATTACTAGAGCTAATCAATGAATATAGTAAAGTTGCAGGATATAAAATTAACACACAGAAATCCCTTGCATTCCTATACACTAACAATGAGAAAACAGAAAGAGAAATTAAGGAAACAATACCATTCACCATTGCAACAAAAAGAATAAAATACTTAGGAGTATATCTACCTAAAGAAACAAAAGACTTATACATAGAAAACTATAAAACACTGATGAAAGAAATCAAAGAGGACACAAACAGATGGAGAAACATACCATGTTCATTGATTGGAAGAATCAATATTGTCAAAATGGCTATACTACCCAAAGCAATCTATAGATTCAGTGCAATCCCTATCAAGCTACAAATGGTATTTTTCACAGATCTAGAAAAAATAATTTCACAATTTATATGGAAATACAAAAAAACCTCGAATAGCCAAAATAATCTTGAGAAAGAAGAATGGACCTGGAGGAATCAACCTGCCTGACTTCAGGCTCTACTACAAAGCCACAGTCATCAAGACAGTATGGTACTGGCACAAAGACAGAAATATAGATCAATGGAACAGAATAGAAAGCCCAGAGATAAATCCACAAACTTATGGACACCTTATCTTTGACAAAGGAGGCAAGGATATACAATGGAAAAAAGACAACCTCTTTAACAAGTGGTGCTGGGAAAACTGGTCAACCACTTGTAAAAGAATGAAACTAGAACACTTTCTAACACCATACACAAAAATAAACTCAAAATGGATTAAAGATCTAAATGTAAGACCAGAAACTATAAAACTCCTAGAGGAGAACATAGGCAAAACACTCTCAGACATGAATCACAGCAGGATCCTCTATGACCCACCTCCCAGAATATTGGAAATATAAGCAAAACTAAACAAATGGGACGTAATGAAACTTAAAAGCTTTTGCACAACAAAGTAAACTATAAGTAAGGTGAAAAGACATCCCTCAGATTGGGAGAAAATAATAGCATACAAAGCAACAGACAAAGGATTAATTTCAAAAATATATAAGCAACTCCTGAAGTTCAATTCCAGAAAAATAAATGACCCAATCAAAAAATGAGCCAAAGAACTAAACAGACATTTCTCCAAAGAAGACATACAGATGTCTAACAAACACATGAAAAGATGCTCAACATCACTCATTATCAGAGAAATGCAAATCAAAACCACACTGAGGTACCATTACACGCCAGTCAGGATGGCTGCTATCCAAAAGTCTACAAGCAATAAATGCTGGAGAGGGTGTGGAGAAAAGGGAACCCTCTTACACTGTTGGCGGGAATGCAAACTAGTACAGCCGCTATGGAGAACAGTGTGGAGATTCCTTAAAAAACTGGAATTAGAACTGCCCTATGACCCAGCAATCCTACTTCTGGGCATACACACCGAGGAAACCAGATCTGAAAGAGACACGTGCACCCCAATGTTCATCGCAGCACTGCTTATAATAGCCAGGACATGGAAGCAACCTAGATATCCATCAGCAGACGAATGGATAAGGAAGTTGTGGTACATATACACCATGGAATATTACTCAGCCATTAAAAAGAATTCATTTGAACCAGTTCTAATGAGATGGATGAAACTGGAGCCCATCATACAGAGTGATTTAAGCCAGAAAGATAAAGACCAATACAGTATACTAACACATATATATGGAATTTAGAAAGATGGTAACGATAACCCTATATGCAAAACAGAAAAAGAGACACAGACTTTTGGACTCTGTGGGAGAAGGCGAGGGTGAGATGTTTCGAGAGAACAGCATCGAAACATGTATATTATATAGGGTGAAACAGATCACCAGCCCAGATTAGATGCATGAGACAAGTGTTCGGGCCTGGTGCACTGGGAAGACCCAGAGGAATCGGGTGGAGAGGGAGGTGGGAGTGGGGATCGGGATGGGGAATACATGTAAATCCATGGCTGATTCATGTCAATGTATGACAAAAACCACTACAATATTGTAAAGTAATTAGCCTCCAACTAATAAAAATAAATGGAAAAAAAAAAAAAAAAGAGTCTTCCCCAACACCACAGTTCAAAAGCAAAAAAAAAAAAAAAAAAAAAAATTTAACTTCAGAAATGCATTTCCATTTCTAAGATTGCTACAGTACCTACATGCTGGAAACTGTAGTATGGACATATCAACATACTTTTTCTCATAAATGAATTTCTATGTTGTGATGTGTGTGTGTGCTCTAAGTAGCTTCAGTCATATCTGACTCTGTGTGACCCTATGGACAGTATCCCACCAGGCTCCTCTATCCATGGTCTTCTCCAGGCAAGAATATGAAGTGGGTTGCCATTCCCTTCTCCAGGGGATCTTCCCCACCCAAGGATCTAACCTATGTCTCCTGCATTGCAGGAAATTCTTTACCACTGAGCCACCAGGGAAGATATGTGTTTCCAAATTTGTATTTCTAAAAGTATCTGTCTTCACACTCATCTTAGCTACTGTCCTATTACATTGCCACCTTTAGACTCTCCAGTACTATATAATAACTAGCCTTATTGATACTTTACCTTTTTTAAAAAAATATTTCTATGCTAGCTATTTCCAAGCTTGAAGCCTTGGAATTTCCCACATAAGTAAAAACAAAACTTTAATTTTTGCTTACACTAATATTTTTGTGGGATTTAAGTTGTTCCTATTGGCTCTGTTTGACACTGAATCATTCTTTCAATTTGACAGAATCATAGAAAATATTACTCTTTCACTCTCACTCACACGTTCAAATACACACCATATCCTGATTCATCACATCACTTTCCCTCAGCCAAATAACCTAACATCTTGCTCTGCAGTCTAATATATTTCATGCTCAAACATACATTTGCATTCTATCTCAGGCCCATAGTTATACAAGATTCTTCCCAAAGAATAAACCATATTTAATCTGAGTTCAAAGTAGTCCTCTGTATCCATTTTTTTTTTAATCCTAAAAGCCTTAGTCTTCAGTGACCTTTAGCAAGTCTCTTCAAGTTATTGTCTCTTACTGTGGAATACAGTTCTTGACTTCATAGGACACTACAGATGACAATATGATTCATAGGAGATTGAGAGTTTCAAGATGAAGATTAACAGCAGTGTTTCATTTTTATAGCTCCCTGTACACATTACATCATATCCCCTCTGACATAATTTGTTGTTTAGTTGCTAAGTCATGTCCTACTCTTTTGCGACCCCATGGACTGTAGCCTGCAGGCTCCTCTATCCATGGGATTTCTCAGGCAAGAATACTGGAGTGGGTTGTCATTTCCTTCCCAAAAGGGATCTTCCAGGCCCAGGGATTGGACCTGAGTCTCCTATATTGGCAGGCAGGTTCTTTACCACTGAGCCACCAGGGAAACGTTCTGATGTCATTACAGAACTAATTAAAGACTGTGGCTTGAAACCAGGTGCATAGTAGAACATATCAACATATTAAAAAAAAAAAAAAACTATTTTCAAGTTTATTTCCATATAATATTTTAATTCTTTAGTGAAAGACCTGAGAAAGCTACAACATAATGACAAAACAACTTATACTCCTATTCTTATTCTGCACTTGTACAGAGAGATTAAGTAACATGTCCTAGGCCACACAAGTATATAGATGGCCAAGCTAAGATTTATACCAGAGCTATCTAGAACAAACACACAGACACACAGCTTGGCAGTGAATTCTTCAAAGATCCCTGAATGACCAAGTCAACTTTTATCTTTTTCCAGTAGCAAGTGCTTACCTTGGTCTCTTCCTATATTTGTTACAATTAAAATCTATAGCAATTTATTTAACACAGGTAGCACCCTCATTGTTCTGTATGCCTTATCCTCCTCTTCTATACAAGGACAGGAACAGTGTGATACTATTTAAGCAAAATCATTAATTTCTTTAATCCACATGACTGTATTCTATAAAGGCATGGCTCACAACTAAATCAGGTGTGCCCACATTTAGAACCTAAATGTTAATCTCTATATACTGCTGTGTAAACCCTGATTTCCTGGCTACTAACCCTGATCACAATTCAACTATAGATATTAATCCATATGTTACTCTAAGATTTTGTTTTTCATTCTTTGAGTCTTCGCTATTAATAATAGATCTCCAGGTCTCCAAATCCATCTAAAATGACCACTGATAAAAACTGTCTTCTTGCACCTTCTATGCTATTATTACATTGTTTTATGTTGTCTCTTAAGATTGTAATTTTGATTCTTTCTCCTGGGTCTCTGATTCTCAGTTTATTCTGCTCTTTTTGTCTGTCTTTGAGGGTCTATTATTACATCATAAGCTTTAATTTCATTATGTTGGAAATAATTATTTCATTTTGTGATCATTTGAGTCCTAATAATATTCTCACTGAGCATATAAAAGTAGATTTACTAACATGTATTGGTTAGTTTATTTTAGCTTATATCCAAGTACATGATTGATCAAAAAGTAAGATGTTGCAGAAAAATCCAAATGAACTTTATGACTAACCCAATATATTGGAAGTTCTCAGCTACTTCTTCAATCTTTGACTTTCTTATGTCATGCCTAAATATTTTAAAATTCCTTTCTATTTATTTATATACTCACTTGAATTTATATTTTACAAAAGCTGATTCTTCCTTTTGACAGACTACAATGACATAATCCCCAATAACATGAAACTTCAAGATAATATTTTTAAATACTCTCCTAGAGTATAGGAGAAAGTATGCTATACCTGAAACATCTGTAAGTCTATAACTTAATGGCATTCTAAGTTTATAAATTTTGCAAAGTATGGCAGACTGAGTTTAATAAAACCTTTTTTAAACTTCTAAAAATTAGTTAAAACAACCTATCCCTGTAGAGCCACTTGGGAGATAACTCCAGGTGCATGCAGAAGTTTTCTGCAACACTACCTTTCATATGAAAAGTTTGATGTATTTAAATTAATTCATTTAATGAAACTAACTGCAAATTTACTGACTAAGGTACACTGACAGAATTAAATGGGCTTTGGAAATGCATTTCTTATTATCTAGCTACCTTTGAGATTCCCCAGATTCTAATCAGATTTTCTGTAGGTATTTTCAATTACCATTTAATTCATTTTACAGTGTATTTTCTATGTGCCTCTCATTTAACCAGCAGTCATTGATTTTCGTCTATTCAAACACTTCAGATGAGTTCTCTTCAGCTTAATTCTTTCAACTCTTTAGAACTCTGACATCCTCAGAATATACTTTGGATATGAAGAGGAAACAGTCTCTCCCTTGCCTATCTAATTCTTGTATCTCTCTTTCAAAAGAGACACAAAAACATTAATGCTTGATAAGAGTACTGTGGTCACAATGATGAAGGGTATGGATAAATGAATCCAAGGTAAGATATTTGAAAAATGTGTGTGTGGTTAGCATGTAGAAGAGATAAAGTGTTGGGTACTTGAGCTTGGGATAACATAACAGAGAGCTTCAAATATTGAAGGGCTGTTTTTATATAAGAACATAAGCTCATTGTATAAAGTTTTAGAGGGCAGAATGAAGACTAATTTGTAGAAGATTCAGAGAGGTAAGCTTAGCATAATTACATTGATGAATAAATAATGAAATAATCCACATGGCAAGAAGCTTTTATTCATTATATTCAACTTAATTCAACAAATATTTATCCAGTTCCAACCACTGACACAGTGTAGAGTCAAATCAGATCTTGTCTGTGCCACTACTTGTTAATCTCAAGAGCTATTTTATCTATAGGGTACTAACTGTGCAGCCTATCAGTATCTTTTGCAGTTTGGAGTACTTAACACTGAATGTGTTAAAGTTCATGTTTCTTATCACAGTGACCTCTGAAGGCACTTATTTCTGTTTTGTCACTCTGACCCAAAGCAGATGCACATGCATGACTTAACTTGCTTCTGTAAACAGACTAGATTGAAATAGTTTAATAGCTCTTTACTAAAGATTGGAGGATAATAAATGGATAGTATTAAATAGATTATACAAATAATTAAAATTAGCAAACAGATATGACAGAAATTAAAATATGTAGCTCTGACACATCTTGTTCAATTCATTAACCACAGGGCTTCTTAAACTGGAATGTTCATTACAAATCATCTGGGAAACTTATCTAGATGGGGACTGCATAATAAGTCTGAGGTAGGCCACTTGCTCCTGGTGATACTGCCGATCTGCATACCATAATTTGAGCAGGAAGACTTTCCTAGATGCCTTTCTAACAAGTCAAAAAGTTCCTCTCTTCCTGCCGCTCTTTCTGTGTCAAAATTCAGGTTCACCTCAGGGTGCTCTTAAGCATATATAATATGCTCAGAATCCAGTTCAGAGAATGAGGCATTAGAAGGGAAAAGACTTAACTTCTCAACTCAAAAGATTGACCAACTTCCCAGATCATATATCCTAGCTCAAAAATATTTGAAAGAATGATTTTTTTTCTGTAATAATCCAGTTTCTAAATTAGTAAGAAGATCCAAGGAGATAAACTACATGTAATCAGTTTTTTTTTTTTTTTTTTTTTAAGGATACAATATCTAAAACTCTTTCCAAATTGACTGGGAAACCCCAGGTACATGTCCCATTCTTTAAAAACCCATGTCAAATAAAATTCAGAAAATTATCTGTTAAATCCAAGACAGAACTTATTAAGCTCCATCCAGATACTTTAATAAATCTTTCCAACTTTATTCTCTCAGAAATAAGACCTGCTGCACTAACCTGCAGTCTTATGAAAGTGTTCATAAACAAAATGACATAAAGCAAATACTTCTCCAGAAAAATAAATATAACTTTACAGGCACAGAACAACCTTCTATGCTACTGAAGAAGTATTTCTTCTGAGGAAATGTATATAGTTTGTAAAGAACACCAACACAACATATTCAAGCAATTTCATTATTACACAAAACATTTTAACTCCTTATAAGCACACTCCTTCATCCCTGCTTAATAATAGTTTCTGTTTTATTTGCTTAACAGTCCTTCACTTATCCCTCAAGTATCACGAACCAGTCCCCTCCACAGGAGTTCTAAAGCTTTATCTCATGTTATACAGAAAATGCTAGAAAGGTAATGCTCAAAATCCTTCAAGCTAGGTGTCTTCATGAACAGAGAACTTCAGATGCACAAGCTGGATTTAGAAAAAGGAGAGGAATAAGAGATCAAATTGCCAACACCTGTTGGATGATAGAAAAAGCAAGGGGATTCCAGAAAAAGACCTAATTCTGCTTCATTGACTATGCCAAAGTCTTTGACTATGTGAATCACAACAAACTATGGCAAATACTTCAAAAGATGGAAATATAGACCACCTTATCTGCCTGCTGAGAAACCTGTATGTAAGTCAAGAAGCAACAGTTAGAACCGGACATGGAACAAAGGATTGGTTCCAAATAGGAAAACGAGTACGTCAAGGCTGTATATTGTCACCCTGCTTATTTAATTTATATGCAGAGTACATCATGAAAAATGCTGTGCTGGATGAATCACAGGCTGGAATCAAGATTGCCAGGAGAGCAATTTGCAACCTCAGATATGCAGATGACACCATTCTAAGGGCAGAAGGTGAAGAGGAACTAGAGAGCCTCTTGATGAAGGTGAAAAAGGAGAGTGAAAAAGCTGGCTTAAAATTCAACATTCAAAAAACTAAGATCATAGCATCTGGTCCCATCACTTCATGGCAAGTAGATGGTGAAAAAGTGGAAACAATTACAGATTTTAATTTCCTTGTGCTCCAAAACCACTGCAGACAGTGATCGCAGCCATGAAATTAAAAGACGCTTACTCTTTGAAAGAAAAGCTTTGACAAATCTAGACAATGTATTAAAAGCACAGATATAACTTTGCCATCAAAGGCCTATATAATCAAAGTGGTGGTTTTTCCAGTAGTCATGTACAGATGTGAGAGTTGGACCATAAAGAAGGCTGAGTACTGAAGAACTGATGCTTTGGAATTGTGGTGCTGGAGAAGACTCTTGAGAGTTATTTGGACAGCAAGGAGATCAACCAGTCAATTCTAAAGGAAGTCAACTCTGAATATTTATTGGAAGTACTGATGCTGATACTGAAGTTCCAAAACTTTTGCCATCTGAATTGAAGATTCAGCTCATTGGAAAAGACTCTGAAGCTGGCAAAGATTGATGGCAGGAGGAGAAGGGGGTGATAGAGGATGAGATGGTTGGATGGCATCACCAACTCAATGGACATAAATTTGAGAAAACTCCAGGAGATAGTGAAGGACAGGGAGGCCTGGCGTGCTTCAATCCAGGATGACACAAACAGTGGGGCACAACTGAGCAACTGAATAACAACATTACAGAAAATGGCTTACAGTTTCTTCTAACTCCATGACCTATCAAGATGTTAGAGACATCCTTCCCCTTTTTTCCTAATATCCTGACTGTAAACACACACACACACACACACACACACACACACACACACACATATACACATTTAAATCACAAATTAAAGGTAAAACATTTAACTCACAGTTGGATTTGGGGGAAAAAAAAAGGTAAGGACATCTCAAGTTACCATAAATGAAGAGAGCTGAAAGTCAGTGTTAACTTATCATTTAACTCTATGGTGTCCCAGGAAGCTCAAACAATGACACTAGAAGACAAACCAAAATTCCCATTAGAACATAGAAAAGATGGAATTAAACTCAAGTAAAGTATACTGATGGAACTAAAGATCCTTAGCTGGCACGTTTTAAAAAGGCTGACTTGATTTGTAAAGAAATAATTTTTAAAAAATAAACAAAAAATAAAAACCTCTACCAGCTTAGAAAGTGTCTGGGAAACTTCTCATAGCTCAGAAATCCTGTGTGTCTTCAGAGTGGAATGTAAACCTGAGATTCACATGTCATGGGATCCGAATTTATATTTCTGAAGAAGCAAGAGACTCAGACAAAGGAAACTGAATTATTCTGAAGGCAACTAAAACTCTGAAACCACGAGAAAATCACTGCAATAGGAAAAACATGCTGTGGCTATATTTTCCTCCCCTCATGTTAAAGGTAGGGAGATGAACACAACTCTACAATTCTAAATAAACTGAAGATGGATTAAGGACCTAAATGTAGGGCTGGAAACCATAAAACTCTTAGAAGAACTGACAGAACCCTCTTTGACAAAATCTATAGCATTATTTTCTTTGATTTGTCTCCCAAAGCAAAAGAATAAAAGCAAAAACAAACAAACAGGTCCTAATTAAACTTAAAAGCTTTTTCACAGTAAAGGAAATCATCAATAAAATGAAAGATAGTCTGCTTATTAAGAGAAAATATTTGCAAATGATATGAAATGATATGACCAATAAGGTGTTAACATCCATATATAAACATCTCATGCAACTCAACATCAAAAAAACAAACTAATAAAAATGAAAAGACCTAAATAGACAGTTTTCAAAATAGGACATACAGACTGCCAACAAGCAAATGAAAAAAAACCTCAACATTTTTAATAACCAGAGAAATGTAAATTAAAACCACAATTCCACTATTGGGTGTATGTCTGAAGAAATGAAAACACTAATTTGAAAAGATATATTCATCCCAATGTTCACAGCAGCATTATTCACAAGTGCCAATATATAGAAGCAACCTAAGTGTTCATCAACAGATGAATGCATAAAGAGATACATAAATACACTCAATGGAATACCATACAGCCATAAAAAAAAAAAGAATGGAATTTTGCCATTTGCAACAACACCGATGCATTTGGAGGGTATTATGCTTAGTGAAACAAGTCAGACAGAGGAGGACAAAAACTGTGTTATATTTCATACATGTGGAATCTAAAAACTAAAAGTAGTGAATATAAGAAAAAAGAGGCTCACAGATAAAGAGAACAAACTAGTGGCTATCAGTGGGGAGAGGGAGGCAGGGAAGGGCAAGTTAGGAGTAGGAGGTTAAAAGGTACAAGCTACTATACATAAAATAAATAAGCTACAGGATATATTATATAACACAGGGGAATATTGCCAATATTTTATAGTTATAAAATATATTACACTCCATAGCCAATATAATCTCTAAAAATTTGAATAACTATGTTATACATTTGAAACTTACATTGCACATCAACTATCCCTCAATAAATTTTTTTTCAAGAAACAAGCATGGAATGTCACCTTTTATATTTGTGCATGACAGGCTTATGAATTTGGGTCTGAGACCATGTCCTATGCTTGATTTAGATGAGTCCTCACATGGGCTTCCCTTGTGGCTCAGCTGGTAAAACATCCACTTGCAATGTGGGAGACCTTGGTTCGATCCCTGGGTTGGGAAGAGCCCCTGGAGAAAGGAAAGGCTACCCACACTCCAGAATACTGGAGTGTACAGTATTATGTACACTCCTGTACAGTCCATGAGGTTGCAAAGAGTCAGACACAACTGAGTGACTTTCACTTTCACTTTTCACTTTTCACTTTCTTATAATCATATTTAATACATAAAAGGGCTTCTCTCTTCCCTGGAAATTCTGAGACATAAAACATAGTAAGAACCTGAAAGGACTTTCTGGAAGAAAGTCTGCTACTGCTACTAACTAAAATATTTCATCAATATAAAAGTGTTCTGCAGGAAGGAAGGCTGTCACTAATTGGGAGAACCCCTGCCAATCACCAGGGGGAAAAAAGCAGACAAAATAACAACATCATGCTTTATCTTTCTCATGTGAAGTCAGCACCTCAGGAGAACTGGACTGTGTTTCCTACTGAAGTCTTAAAATCTAAGTTTCCTAGAGTAATTAAGATTTGTGAAAGAACAAAAGTGATAGTCACTCAGTCATGTCCAACTTTTTGTAACCTCATGGACACGGGCTTTTCCAGGCAAGAATACTGGATTTAGCTGCCATTCCCTTCTCCAGGGAATCTTTCTGATCCAGGGTTTGAACCCAGATCTCCTATATTGCAGGCAGATTCTTCACTGTCTGAGTCACCAGGGAAGCCCAACATTCAGTTCAGTTCAGTCGCTCAGTCACGTCTGACTGAGACAGACGGACCAGATGCCATGATCTTAGCTTTTTGAATGTTGAGTTTTAAACCAGCTTTTTCACTGTCTTCCATTTTCATCAAGAGGCGCTTTAGTTCCTCTTCACTTTCTGCCTTAAGGGTGGTATCATCTGCGTATCTGAAGTTATTGATATTTCTCTCAGCAATCTTGATCCCAGCTTGTGTTTCCTACAGCCCAGAATTTCTCATGACGTACTCCGCATATAAGTTAAATAAGCAGGGTGACCAGTCTCATCACTTCATGGCAAATAGATGGGGAAACAGTGGAAATAGTGACAGATTTTCTTTTCTTGGGCTCCAAAATCACTGCAGATGGTGATTGCAGCCATGAAGTTTAAAGATGCTTGCTCCTTGAAAGAAAAGTTATGACCAATCTAGACAGCATATTAAAAAACAGACATCATTTTGCCAACAAAGGTCCATCTACTCAAAGCTATGGTTTTTCCAGTAGTCATGTATGGATGCGAGAGTTGGACTATAAAGAAAGCTGAGTGCCAAAGAATTGATGCTTTTGAACTGTGGTGTTGGAGAAGACTCTTGAGAGTCCCTTGGACTGCAAGAAGATCCAACCAGTCCATCCTAAAGGAAATCGGTCCTGAATATTCATTGGAAGGACTAATGCTGAAGCTGAAGCTCCAATACTTTGGCCACCTGATTCAAAGAGCTGACTCATTGGAAAAGACTCTGAAGCTGGGAAAGATGAAGGCAGGAGGAGAAGCAGATGACAGATGATGAAGTGGTTGGATGGCATCACTGACTCAATGGAGATGAATTTGAGCAAGCTCCCAGAGTTGGTGATGGACAGAGAAGCCTGGTGTGCTGCAGTCCATGAGGTCACAAAAAGTTGGACATGACTGAGTGACTGAACTGAAAGCAGGGTGACAATATGCAGCCTTGATGTACTCCTTTCTCAGTTTGTAATCAGTCTTTTATTCCACATCTGGTTCTAACTGTTGCTTCTTGACCTGCATAAAGTTTTCTCAGGAGGCAAATAAGGTGCCATCTCTTGAAGAATTTTCCACAATTTGTTGTGATCTACACAGTCAAAGGGTTTGGTGTAATCAATAAAGCAGAAGTAGACGTTTTTTCTGGAATTCTCTTGCTTTTTCTATGGCCGAACAGATGTTGGCAATTTGATCAACACTGGCAGTAATCTAAACTAAAAGGAGGTATTCTAAAGGGTCTTTAATATTCTCATAGAAACACCACTATTCTATTCACAGTAGAGTTATTTTAATCACTTTAAAAGTCATGTTTTACTAGAAAATAAACATGATTTTTGCTACCTTATTTTTCAGTACTGTACTCCAAGTTATGACTCCTACAACATTATCTCCATTTAACTCTATACTCCGGTTCAAGCATGGCCTGAATATATAAACCCAACAGATTAAATACTGTCTGAGTTAAGGTGGAATGATATTAGTAATTTTTGATTATTACAAAGTGATTATCAATAAAAGTAATTGATAGGCATATCCAAGTACTTAAGTTCTAAATTTGACACAAAACGTTTAAACCAGTTTGACTGGAAGGATAATATAGAAAAGAAAAGGGCATCCATTTAACAGACAAATAAAAATCTGGCATTTATGGATACAGCCTGCAATAAACAAAACAAAACCAAAACAACGAATGTCACTAGATGAACTTTGGGATGCAAGTTTTCTCTGGCCCAATTATAAATAAAGGTGAATTCTGTTATTTATGGAAACTTAGTTGACTATTACAAAAGTATAACTATCGATCTCTACCTGATGCAAGATTTAACAGAGCAATATACATGAAACAAATTTCATTAGGTGGCACATAAAGAACAGCAAGGAGAGATGAGAAAGCCTTCCTAAGTGATCAATGCAAAGAAATAGAGGAAAACAATAGAATGGGAAAGACTAGAGATCTCTTCAAGAAAATTAGACATACCAAGGGAACATTTCATGTAAAGATGTGCTCAATAAAGGACAGACATGGTATGAACCTAACAAAAGCAGAAGATATTAAGAAGAGGTGGCAAGAAACACAGAACTGTACAAAAAAGACCTTCACAACCCAGATAATCACGAAGATGTGATCATTCACCTAGAGCCAGACATCCTGGAATGTGAAGTCAAGTGGGCCTTAGGAAATATCACTATGAACAAAGCTAGCAGAGGTGATGGAATTCCGGTTGAGCTATTTCAAATCCTGAAAGATGATGCTGTGAAAGCGCTGCACTCAATATGCCAGCAAATCTGGAAAACTCAGCAGTGGCCACAGTACTAGAAAAGGTCAGTTTTCATTGCAATCCTTAACAAGGGCAAGGCCAAAGAATGCTCAAACTACTGCACAACTGCATTCATCTCACACGTTAGCAAAGAAATGCTCAAAATTATCCAAGCCAGGCTTCAGTAATATGTGAACCATGAACTTTCAGATGTCAGAGCTGGTTTTAGAAAAGGCAGAGGAAACCAGAGATCAAATTGCCAACATCTGCGGGATCAGGGAAAAAGCAAGACACTTCCAGAAAAACATATATTTCTGCTTTATTGACTATGCCAAAGTCTTTGTGTGGATCACACTAAACTGGAAAATTCTGAAAGAGATGGGAATACCAGACCACCTGACCTGCCTCTTGAGAAACCTGTATGCAGGTAAGGAAGCAACAGTTAGAACTGGACATGGAACAACAGACTGGTTCCAAATTGGGAAAGGAGTACCTCAAGGCTGTATATTGTCACCCTGCTTATTTAACTTATATACAGTGTACATCATGAGAAACGCTGGGCTGGAGGAAGCACAAGGTGGAATCAAGATTGCCGGGAGAAATATCAATAACCTCAGATATGCAGACGACACTACTCTTATGGCAGAAAGTGAGGAAGAACGAAAGAGCTTCTTGATGAAAGTGAAAGAGGAGAGTGAAAAAGTTGGCTTAAAGCTCAACATTCAGAAAACTAAGATCATGGCATCTGGTCCCATCACTTCATGGCAAATAGATGGGGAAACAGTGGAAACAGTGGCTGACTTTATTTTGGGGGGCTCCAAAATCACTGTGGATGGTGATTGCAGCCATGAAATTAAAAGATGCTTACTCCTTGGAAGGAACGTTATGACCAACCTAGATAGCATATTAAAAAGCAGAGACATTACTTTGCCAACAAAGGTCCATCTAGTCCAAGTTATTGCTTTTTCAGTAGTCATGTATTGATGTGAGTGTTGGACTATAAGAAAGCCAAGCACTGAAGAATTGGTGCTTTTGAACTGTGGTGTTGGAGAAGACTCTTGAAAGTCCCTTGGACTGCAAGGAGATCCAACCAGTCCATCCTAAAGGAGATCAGTCCTGGGTGTTCATTGAAAGGCCTGATGTTGAAGCTGAAACTCCAATAATTTGCACCTGATGTGAAGAGCTGACTCATTTGAAAAGACCCTGATGCTGGGAAAGACTGAAGGCAGGAGAAGAAGGGGACGACAGAGGATGAGATGGTAGGGTGGCATCACCGACACAATGAACATGGGTTTGGGTGGACTCTGGGAGTTGTTGATGGACAGGGAGGTCTGGTGTGCTGCGATTCATGGGGTCACAAAGAGTCGGACATGACTCAGTGACTGAACTAAACTGAATAAGATTTTGACTCTAGATGATGGTTCTGGATATCTTTGTGTATCATATCTGGGAAAAATTATTGGTAAGAGAACAATTACTCAATGGTCCAAACTGTCATGTAAGTATTACGGTATTTATGTTATTTACTGACCCTCAGGTAAATTTATTGAGCTTTGAACAACTACAACTAAGAAAAATCCTCTTAACTAAAAATTTATATTATCAGTCTTCTGAGTTAAACTATTCTTAGGTCTGAACTGGGTAAGACTTCACAAGGAATTGCCAAGTAATACTCAAAGAATGAACCATTTGTAAATACAAGCAACAGACCATCACAGCAGTTTGTCACATTAAGTTATGACTAAGAAAAGTATTGTTCAATGCTATTTAAGAATTTGATCTAATTTTCACCACTGGTACTTCATAATCAAAGGTAAATCCTACAGGTATACAATATACTGGTTTCTAAAATGATCAATACTTCTTGTTCTGGCTGGATGAAGCACAAGCTGGAATCAAGATTGCCAGGAGAAATATCGATAACCTCAGATATGCAGATGACACTGCCCTTATGGGAGAAAAGAGCCACTTGATGAAAGTGAAAGAGGAGAGTGAAAAAGTTGGCTTAAAGTTAAACATTCAGAAAACTAAGATCATGGATCAGGTCGCATCACTTCATGGCAAATAGATAGGGAAACAATGGAAATAGTGAGATACTTTATTGTTTTGGGCTCCAAAATCACTGTAGATGGTGACTGCAGCCATGAAATTAAAAAAACACTTGCTCCTTGGAAGAAAAGCTATGACCAACCTAGACCACATATTAAAAAAACAGAGACATTATTTTGCCAACAAAGGTCCATCTAGTCAAAGCTATTGCTTTTTCAGTAGTCATATATGGATGTGAGTGTTGGACTACAAAGAAAGCTGAGCACCGAAGAATTGATGCTTTTGAACTGAGGTGTTGGAGAAGACTCTTCAGAGTCCCTTGGACTGCTAGGAGCTCCAACCAGTCCATCATAAAGGAAATCAGTCCTGAATTTTCACTGGAAGGACTGATGCTGAAGGTGAAGCTCCAATACTTTGGCCACTTGATGTCATTGGAAAAGACCCTGGTGCTGGGAAAGATTGAAGGTGGGAGGAGAAGGGAACAACAGAGGATGAGATGGTTGGATGGCATCACCAACTCGATGGACATGAGTTTGAGTAAACTCTGGGAGTTGGTGATGGACAGGGAAGCCTGGCTTACTGCAGTCCATGTGGTCACAAAACATTGGACGTGACTGAGCAACTGAACTGAATTGAACTGATAATTCTGATAGTTGCTTTTCTTTATCATGGACCTGCTGGATATTTAGATGGCTCAGATTTACCCAGAGAAAGGTAGAAACAACAATGGAGATAGCTTCAAAATTGTAATGTTACTATTTTACATTAATGCAGGAAGTATATTTTAAGGTTAAATACAACTTAAATATAAGAAGAGAATTCCCTTGAAAACAAGGGAAGAGACTCACCCTCCATCTCTACTTATCCCCTGTTTTTCTAGAATATTTATTTCAGAAAAGTTAAATTCTTCCTATTTTTGAAATCTTACAAATCTTTTAAGAAGCCAAATTAGTCTCTTGACAGTTATGAAACCCAGGATTATTTTCCTTAAGCATCTAGCAACCATCTTGAAATGCAATCATCAAGGATAGTGTCCCATCTCCAGTTCCTGTGGGAGTGTACCAGCCTAACTTCAGTGAGTCTCAGTCCAAGTTGTGAAATGATTTCTTTCTTGGATAAAGAAAATTAGCTAATACAGATGATCACCTCAACCACGGAATACATTTAGGATGAATTATATATGACACATGGTGCTATTCAAGTCCTCAAAGGAAATGGCAGCCCACTCCAGTATTCTTGCCTGGAGCATCCCATAGGCAGAGGAGCCTGGCAGGCTACAGTCTATGGGGTTGCAAGAGTCAGACACAACTTAGTGACTTCACCACCACTGCCACTAGTACTTATGAGCTAGTTACTGTTGATCTTGAGAACATGTGTGCAAGGAATTATATTTGCTTGACTGTATAAATGGGTGACACATCTGTCTGCAATCCTTTAGTAGGTTGCCTGTGATGCATACTACTTTCCAATTCAGTATTTATTTAACAATAAAAGTGTATTCTTCTTCTTTCCTGAAGAGGCTTTATGGATTGGGAGGATTTGGGGTTTAATTGTATGTCTGCAACAGACTTATGCACAAAATATTAAAATAAAAAATATGAATCAAAATATATCAGTGACCAGAGAAAATATCAGAGTGAATTTACTTGGGGTTTGGTGTAATTGCAATGAAATTACACATCACTTGGAGGAAAATTATTTTTACAATATTTATTCCTCCAATTCATGTACATTGCTTTATTAATGTCTAAATTATGTCAATGTTCACTCTTGCTATCTCCCATTTGACCACTACCAGTTTACCTTGATGCATGGACCTAACATTCCAGGTTCCTATGCAATATTGTTCCTTACAGAATTGGACTTTACATTCGCCACCAAACACATCCACAACTGGGTGTCATTTCCACCTTGACTCAGCCTCTTCCTGTCCTATTCCTTCTGTCCTAGTCCTTCTGTCCTATTGAGAGTACCTTCCTTCTGCTTGTGTGTGTTTTGGTGCTATATCTTTCAAGGAATTAGTACATTTCAACTAAGATACCAAAGTTTTGGGCATAAAACGGTCATAGGATTCTTTTATTTATGGCAGAAAGTGAAGTACTAAAGAGCCTCTTGATGAAAGTGAAAGGGGAGAGCGAAAAAGTTGGTTTAAAGCTCAACATTCAGAAAACTAAGATCATGGCATCCGGTCCCATCACTTCATGGCAAATAGATGGAGAAACACTGAAAACAGTGGCTGACTTTATTTTTCTGGGCTCCAAAATCACTGTGGATGGTGATTGCAGCCATGAAATTAAAAGACGCTTACTCCTTGGAAGGAAAGTTGTGACCAACCTAGACAGCATAATAAAAAGCAGAGAAATTACTTTGCCAATAAAGGTCTGTCTAGTCAAGGTTATGGTTTTTCCAGTGGTCACATATGGATGTGAGAGTTGGACTATAAAGAAAGCTGAGCACCGAAGAATTGATGCTTTTGAACTGTGGTGTTGGAGAAGACTCTTGAGAGTCCCTTGGACAGCAAGGAGATCCAATCAGTCCATCCTAAAGGAGACCAGTCCTGGGTGTTCATTGGAATGACTGATGTTGAAGCTGAAACTCCAATACTTTGGCCACCTGATGTAAAGAGCTGACTCATTGGAAAAGACCTTGATGCTGGGAAAGATTGAGGGCAGGAGGAGAAGGGAACTAGAGAGGATGAGATGATCAGATGGCATCACCGACTCCATGGACATGGGTTTTGGTGGACTCCAGGTGTTGGTGATGGACAGGGAGGCCTGGCGTGCTGTGGTTCATGGGGTCGCAAAGAGTTGGACAGGAGTGAGCGACTGAACTGAACTGAACTGATTACCCTTTAATATCTATCAGAGCAGTAGTGATGACACCCCTTTCATTTCTGATATTACTAACTTATGTCTTTCCTGGCCCACCCCCCAGCCCCGCACCCTTGCCACCACATGCGGGGATTTATTACTTTTACTGATATTTTCAAAGAACCACTGTTTGGTTTCATCGATTTTCTCTAGTGATTTCCTGTTATCAATTTTCTTGATTTCATCTTTTTGGGTTTTTTTTCTTTTCTTCTGCTTACATTTGTTTCATTTGCTCTTATAAGGTGGAAGCACATTTTATTTTAGTTTTTTTCCTAATAAATTGGCTATTTCACTAATTGTTTACTCCTACATATCTTAATAAATTAACTTTTCATCTTTATTTAGTTAAATATGTTTTAAATTTCTCTTAAGTCTTCTTCTTCATCCCATGTATTATTATTATAATAAGTGTTTTACTTATTTTTTAATTATATTTTCTATCTTTCTATTCTAGATTTCTACTTTAAGCCCATTGTAGCCTGAGGGTGTACTTTGCAATACTTTGTATTCCTTTAAATAGGTATTTTGTATTTTGTGTGTGTTCTAGACTGTGGTTTATATTGTCAAATGTTTTTCTGTGAGTTTAAGAAAAGTGTGTTCTGCTGCTCTTGGATAACATATTCTGCAAGTGTCAATAACATCCAGTTAATTCATGGCGTCATTTATCTCATTTATATTCTGTATTATTTGTGCCTGATGGGCCTGTAAATTGCTGATTGTTGAAGTTATAAACAATAACAGTGAATTCTTCTGTTTCTCCTTACTTCTCTTCTCAGAGTTTGCCTTATGTATTTTGACACTTCCTTGTTAGACCCAGTCACATTAGGGATTGCTATGTTTTCATGTAAAGTATCCTTTATCAATATTAAATGTCATCTTCATCCCTGACAATTTGACATGTTCTGAAATCAGCTTTATCTGAAATTAATAGTTAGTCCAGATTACTTTTATTTTTCATGGTGTATCTGTCTCTAGCCCTTTCTTTTTTCCTTTGCTGTTAACCTTTGAGTTAACAGCAATGAGTTTCTTAGTTCAATGAGTTGAACTAATTAGTTGATTAGTTGAACTGATTAGTTGGACTAATCCTGTTAACCTTTGAGTTGACAGCAATGAGTTTCTGTTAGACATAATTGCATTTGTTTTTATCCACCCAATTAGACAGTGACTTGTAATTTTTATATTTAGACCTTTCATATTTAAAGTGCTTAGTTGAACTAATCCTGATTATGTTTGTAACTGTTTTCTTTTAACTATCCTTGTTCTTTGTTTCCTTTTATTTATCTGGCTCTTTATTTGCCTTCTCTGATTTTGACTGATCATTTTACATAATTCCATATTTTCTCCTCTGTTCAGTTCAGTTCAGTCACTCAGTAATGTCCAACCCATTGGGACTGCATGGACTGCAGCACACCAGGCTTCCCTGTCAATCAGCAACTCCTGGAGCCTACTCAAACTCATGTCAATCATGTCTGTGATGCCATCCAACCATTTCATCCTCTGTCATCCCCTTCTCCCACCTTTAATCTTTCCAGCATCAGGGTCTTTTCCAATGAGTCAGTTCTTTGCATCTGGTGGCCAAAGTATTGGAGTTTCAGCTTCAGCATCAGTCCTTCCAATGAGTATTCAGGACTGTTTTCCTTTAGGATGGACTGGTTGGATCTTGTTGCAGTCCAAGGTACTCTCAAGAGTCTTCTCCAACAATGCAGTTCAAAAGCATCAATTCTTTGGTGCTCAGCTTTCTTTATAAGTCCAACTTTCACATTCATATATGACTACTGGAAAAACTATAGTTTTGACTAGATGGACCTTTGTTCGTAAAGTAATGTCTTTGCCTTTAATATGCTGTCCAGGTTGGTCATAGCTTTTCTTCCAAAGAGCAAGTGTCTTTTAATTCCATGGCTGCAGTCACTATCTGCAGTAATTTTTGAGCCCCCCAAAATAAAGTCTCTCATCATTTCCATTGTTTCCCCATCTATTTGCCATGAAGTGATGGGACCAGACGCCATGGTCTTAGTTTTCTGAATGTTGTTTTAAGCCAACTTTTTCACTCTCCTCTCACTTTCACCAAGCGGCTCTTTAGTTCTTCGCTTTCTGCCATAAGGGTGGTGTCATCTGTGTATCTGAGGTTATTGGTATTTCTCCTGGCAATCTTGATTCCAGCTTGTGCTTCCTCCAGCCCAGCGTGTCTCATGATGTACTCTGCATACAAGTTAAATAAGCAGGGTGACAATATACAGCCTGGACGGACTCCTTTCCCGACTTGAAACCAGTCTGTTGTTCCAGGTCCAGTTCTAACTGTTGCTTCTTGACCTGCATACAGGTTTCTAAGGAGGCAAGTCAGGTGGTCTTATATTCCCATCTGTTTAAGAATTTTCCACAGTTTGTTGCGATCCACAGAGTCAAAGGCTTTAGTGTAGTCAATAAAGCAAAAGTAGATGTTTTTCCGAAACGCTCTTGTTTTTTCAATGAACAGATTCTCTTCTATTAGCACGTATTTTTTTCTCTGTTTCCCTTAGTGGTGCCATAGAGTTTGTAATATACACTTAAAATAAATCTGAGTCTATTTCACTTTTCACTTTCACTTTGTAATACATGTACCTTATAGAAAAGCATTTCTGATTTGTTTCTCTTGATACTTTATAATAGTATTGTCAGACATTTCACTTTTTATAGGTTATAAAAACCCAAATACATCATTGCTATTAACTTGAACAAATGTAATTGTAGTTCAATTAAGAATAAGAAAATAAAATATTTTATTTTACCTTCATATATTCCTTCTCTAACACTTTCCTTTATGTAGCTTTGAGTTTCTGACCTATGTAATTTTCTTTTTCAGTATGCTTTCAGAATTTCCTGCAAGGCAAGTCTGCTGAAAACTAATTCTCTTAATTTTTATTTTTCTGACGTAGTCTTTATTTCTTCTTCACTTTTTAAGTAGAATTTCATTGAGAATTCTAGGTTAATTTTTCTTCAAATATTTCACTCCACTCATTTCTTGCTTGCATGGTTTGTCATGTGAAATTTGGCCTGATTCTTTTCTCTATTTCTCTATAGGGTAAGGTGTTTCTTTTTACTGCTTTTTTTTCAACTTTTCTATCTTTGATTATCTACAGTTAGAATATGATATGCCTACCTTTAGGTATTTTTTTGTTTGTTTGTTTTTTTACATTTACCATAGTCTGTGATCTGTCAGCTTCTTGCATCTGGGGTTTGTTGTTTGTCATTAATTTTGGAAGAAAATTAAAAATTCTATCAGCCTTATAAGTTCAAATATTTCTTCTGTTTCTTTATCCTTGTCTTTTCTCTCTGCACATTGCACGTTTTGTAACTATCTCAGAGCTCCTGAATATTTTGTTGCTTTTCTCATCTTTTTCTCTTCTCTTTTCAGTATGGAAGTTTCTGTTGACCTGTCTTCGTGCTCTCTGAGTCTCAGTTGTGTCCAGTCTATTGATGAAACCATCAAAGGCATTTTTCATTTATGTCACAGGTTTTTTTTCATTTCTAGAATTACAATTTGATTCTTTCCTTAGAGTTTTCCTCTCTCTGCTTACATTGCTTATGTGTTCTCGTAAATCCACATTTTCCGTTATAGTTCTTTACATTTTAATCATTTGCTTAGTCACTAAGTCATGTCAAATTTTGTGACCCCATGGACTGCAGCATGCCAGACTTTCCTATCCTTCACTGTCTTCTGGAGTTTGCTCAAACTCATGTCCACTGAGTCAGCGATGCCATCCAACCACCTCATCTTCTGTATCATAGTTGCTTTTAAATCCTTTTGTGATAATTCCAAAATTTCTGCTATATATATATATAAATATATATATATATATTCAGTGCTGTATCTTATTTCTTCAGACTGTGTTTTTGTCTTTCATTATGTCTTGTGATTTTCCGCTGCAAGTTCAACATGATACATTGGTTTAAAAAAAAAGGAAAAAAAAAAAAACTGAAGTAAGCAGGTCTTTATGGGCTTCCCAGTGTGCCCAATGGAAAGGAATCTGCTGGCCAATGCAGGAGACATAAGAGATGCTGCTTTGAGCCCTGGGTTGGAAGATCTCCTAAAGTAGGAAATGGCAAGCCACTCTAGTATTCTTGCCTGGAAAATTCCATGAACAGGGGAGACTGGTGGGCTACAGTCCATGGAGTCACAAAAATTCAGACACAACTGAGCATGCCCTCAGTGCACATAAACAGGTCTTCAGTGTGGTATTTTATGCTTGTTTGCCTAGAAGGTAGGCTGTGGCTAGTGTTTGTTTTAGATATAGTATCAAATTCTAAAATTTCTCTAGTTTTTGTCTTCCCTACGGTCTTGGTTTTTCAAGAGACTCTTTGTTAAACAAGGTCTGAGCTTTGCAGTTATTTCCTTTCTAATCCCTGCCATTATAAAGAAGCATTATTAATGTGATGGTAAGGAACAGAAGCATTCTAAAGGTGAAGCATTCTAAAATTCTATAATTAAATATAGTCTTTTAGTAAGTCTGTGCCACTAGGCTATGGACCTTCACAAATGCCTCTCAGTTTTGTTTTGTTTTTTCCCCCTTCCTTTAGTTGAAATAGGAAAGCTTGGTAAATTTGGAGTTGGGTTTTCTCCTTCCCTATATTTAAAGTGAGAGGAGGCTGTAGTCAGATATTTCCTTTCTCCCAAGATAGCTGGGCCCTGGTAACACAGTTTCTTCTAATGGCAGCCTCTGGGTGTTTAGGAGACAGAAGTATCTGAACATATTTCAAAAAGTTATTTTTTCTCCTCCTTTTCTTGGAGGGTAGAGAGGATTTTTCTCCACCCTTCACTCTGAGAATCCAGTGGGTCTTCTAGAGGTAAAACTCATGAATAATATTGAACTCCTCCTAAAGATGGGCTTTCAGATGTTTCCTCTCTCAGACTTGACAGGGCTCAGTTTCCAGCAATTAGAAGTTACCTTTAAGTTCTCCTATAAGTTTTTGGCTCCAGCAGCTGCTCAGTTTAAGACATGATCCTCTGTATTCATCTATCTTTTTAGTTTAGGAGATAGTGATTTTCTTTGTAACTTTAATTATCTGATGGATCAAAAAAGAGTTTTTGATTTTCAGTTTGTTCAGGTTTTTCTTGTGAGGAAGGGAGTAATGAAGTCTATGTTATTTATGTGTCAGGTTGAACCTGAAGTCTTGCTACATTTTAAATGCAAACTGCTCAAACTATTTATCAGGTCTATCACTAATAATAAGTATTCTTAGCTTATAAACCTGATTTTAAGACTAAAAAGTTTAAGACTAAAACGTGGGATGCACACTATACCTTTGACTGTCTAATAGCCTTCCTTGCACCTCTCTTTCCTCTCCCTGGAGTGCAAAGAGATGTTTTGATCCCCTAAACACCAAAAAGCAACATTGATAATCCAACTTTCCTCCTCTGCTGTTGCTCTCTTATGACTCTTCACCAATATTATATAGACAAGAGACTTCCTTGTGTAATGATTTTCTTCTTAGGGTTCCAAACAGGAACAGGTGAAAGTCTCTTCTACTTTCAGTTTTCTCCTCATATTTGTAATATATTTCCCATGTTGGACTTTGGCTTAAAGAGGTGAGTATATCCATGCTCTATTTCTTTGCCCCTGTTCTATTTCCTTTCATTCTGGTCCATTCTTTTTGGATCAGAAAAAAAAAATGGAATTTCTCCTTCCTCTTCTAGTTTTAATGGGACGTTTTATGCCATGTATGATTTTACCTATCCAATAGTTTGTAACAACAGTGATTTTCCAAGTTTGCAAGAATGAGGAGATGGACTGTTATGCTCAAATGAGCTAAAGTAGTTTTTAACCTCTTATATGAAAAAAATGGACATTAATTTTTGCTGGGAACTAAAAAATAATTTTAAATGACAGTCAAAGCTAAATGGCTTATAGTAACCCTTCTCCAGAAGGTTTAACCATTGTTTAAACAAGTGAAAAGACAAAAAAAAAAAAAAAATTACAGGGCATCTACTTAAAAATTGAATCGATTTCATAATATATATGTATATATATACATATATATACTTAGTGAATATACACATTTAATAGCATGTTCCTCACAAATTTTCTTAATTTTTTAAATTGCTTCTTCTTATGAATGAAATTATATAAGGCTCAAAAATGTCAACAACAATAAAGTTTAAAAGTCCTCATTTTAGAAGTTAAAGCTTATTTAGAGATGAGTACAAAAATAAAATAGAATAAGCCAGGCCTTAACTTCATTTTAACATTCACTCTAAGCCATATTTTAAGAGATCAAAAAATAAAATTCTTTAAAAAATGAGTAACAGTAATCTAATACAATCAATGGCAACAATAAAACATAATTGACTGATTTGCAAAGTGAAAAAACTTTGATTGTGTATGTGCAAGATCAGATGTAGCAACTACCTACAAACCAAGCAACAATTTCAACAAAGATGTCTCGGTTCAAAATAAGTGAGACGTGGCTAAGTGAGACATCAATGCAAAAGTTGTCAGCAGTAAGTTTTGGTGTGACTGCTTCTGGAGGCAATGTTTGAAATAAAAGCTTACTCCTATTCAATGAGGAAATCTATACACCAGGCATTGTCCTATTGGCCAGGCATTGTCCATAAATCATGCTCTCAATAATTTACATTTTCAGATAAAGTAGAAATAAAAACAAGATACATAAATATACATTTTCAAGTGTTAAAGGTAATATAAAAGCAAAATGTAATGAGAGGGTATGATATAGTTTGATCTGGTCAGGAAATATGCAGGTTATTTTTTGGAAAAGGGATAATTTACTTGAAATCTGAACAGAAGCAACAAGTTAACTAGAAAAATAGTAACCGGATAAATATGCCACTCAGAAGAAACAACATGGTACAATTCCAATGCCAGTAAAATACAGGTATAAAGGAACAAAACAAAGTCAGTTTGAAGTAAAGGGGTGGAGCATCCTGGGAGAAAATGTAAGCAACAAGCCCCATTATAAAAGGCTTATGAAAATCTTGTCTCTTTTATTAAAAGGAAGAAAAACACCATTTGAAGTGTGCAAGTATAAAGCAGTGTTGGAAGAAAATGAAGGTATTTTGATCAAATTCATATCTCCAAAGGATAGCACTGGGAACAATGTTATGAAAATACTTGATGAGACAATTAACACAGGTAGAGTCATTAGGAAATCATTTCAGTATTTAAGAGATAATAGTAATTGATTAGAGGAAAGAAATGCAGAAAATTAAATCAGTTCAAGAGATATTGAAGAGGTACACTTAATAAGATTGATAGTCTTAATCATCAGGTTCTATGGCATATTATTAAAAAAAAAAAAAAGCTTGACAATCTTTCTGGCTTGCAACAAACATTTTCATGCTCATAGATTATAGATTTGCAGGCATGCAAATTAACCAGCATTTATTTTATCTCAACTGGACTTGTCTGAGACAAGGGACTGCAGGTCTATCAGTGGGTCCAGGTCTGTTCTATGTGCCTTTCCTCTGAGGCTGTGGATAAAGAGGTACAGCTACCTGTGACATGCTATTTTAATTGTGTTCACAAAAGTACAAGAGTGAAAAATTAATCACATCAGTAGAGTGGGGAAGTATGATGAAAATGTTGTAAATAAAATGGGAAATAGCATGAATAAATTACCCTATTCTAGGGGACTGAAAAATTGGAACTATAATCCAATCTACCAAAGTTTTATATACAATACACTGGTTATGGGAGAGGTAGGTAGGGGGATAGAATAATGCCTATATTTGCATAACTTATATACATTACTAATTGGATGACAGTGTCATTAGTGAACTTTAAGAACAATACAAATAACTCTATTAATTGTATGGAAAACTCAAGAATTCAATTTTAGACATGTTGAATTTTAGCTGCTTTTTAAGGATCCAAAAGGAGAATTCAAGTAAACAACTAAATATAAGACTCAAGCTCAGAGAAGTGATGGATCCTGGGCATGGAAGTTATGATGGCTTCTTTATATAAGTGATAATTTCATCTTGGATATGAATAAGGTTTCCCAGGGATATCACATAAGGAAAGGGGGATGGAACAGAAGACTAGTATTGAGGAACTCAAGTATCTCACATCTGAATAAAGAAAGACTTCTAGAAAGACAAGAGGAAAGGTAGGAGATTGCTTTCTTATTTAAGTCATGGAAGAAAAAGTTTCAAGTATCAAGGCTGTACCAAGATAAATAATAAAGCATGTCTACTGTATTTAGTTACATAAGAGTTTATTCCTGACTTGGGATGAACAATTTGTGCAGATGATATTTTTTTTAACTAGAATTATAGTAGTTTTAAGACTGACTAAATAGCAAATAAGTGAAGGTAATACTTCAAATACTTTTTAAAAGTTGCTAGAATGGAAAAGATATAAAATCTTGAGATGGTAGTATAGTAGAAGAAATAAAATTTTCTTATTTTTAAATTTTCTTTTCAAAGGGCAGAGTGCTAAGGGTACTTAAAATCCAATTGGAAATATTCATTTCAGAAAGAATAGTTGAATATTCAGAAGACTGAGGAGGTAATCTCTATGCAAGAAGCAATATGCTCCCAGCATATGATATGATTCAGTTCAGTTCAGGTGCTCGGTCGTAGCCGACTCTTCACAACCCCATGAACCGCAGCACGCCAGGCCTCCCTGTCCATCACCAAGTCCCACAGTTTACCCAAACCCATGTCCATGGACTTGGTGATGTCATCCAACCATCTCATCCTCTGTCGTCCCCTTCTCCTCCTGCCCTCCTCAATCTTTCCCACCATCAGGGTCTTTTCCAATGAGTCAGCTCTTTACATCAGGTGGCCAAAGTATCGGAGTTTCAGCTTCAACATCAGTCATTCCAATGAACACCCAGGACTGACCTCCTTTAGGATGGACTGGTTAGATCTCCTTGCAGCCCAAGGGATTCTCAAGAGTCTTCTCTGACACCACAGTTCAAAAGCATCAATTCTTCAGAGTTCAGTTTTTCTTTATAGTCCAATTCTCACATCCATACGTGACCACTGGAAAAACCATAGTCTTGACTAGATGGACCTTTGTTGACAAAGTAATGTCTCTGCTTGTTAATATGCTGTCTAGGTTGGTCATAACTTTCCTTCCAAGGAGCTAGATTCTTTTAATTTCATGGCTGCAATCACCATCTGCAGTGATTTTGGAGCCCAGAAAAATAAAGTCAACCACTGTTTCCCCATCTATCTGCCATGAAGTGATGGGACCAGATGATCCCATCACAACTAAGATCACATGATCTTAGTTTTTTGAATGTTGAGCTTTAAGCCAATTTTTCACTCTCCTCTTTCACCAAGAGGCTCTTTAGTTCTTCTTCACTTTCTGCCATAAGAGTGGTATCATCTGCGTATCTGAGGTTATTGATATTTCTCCCAGCAATCTTGATTCCAGCTTGTGCTTCCTCCAGCACAGTGTTTCTTATGATGTACTCTGCATATAAGTTAAATAAGCAGGGTGACAATATACAGCCTGGATGGACTCCTTTTCCTATTTGGAACCAGTCTGTTGTTCCATGTCCAGTTCTAACTGCTGCTTCCTGACCTGCATACAGGTTTCTCAAGAGGCAGGTCAGATGGTCTGGTACTCCCATCTCTTTCAGAATTTGCCACAGTTTATTGTGACCCACACAGTCAAAGGCTTTGGCATAGTCAATAAAGCAGAAAGAGATGTTTTTCTTGAACTCTCTTGCTTTTTCGATGATCCAGCAGATGTTGGCAATTTGATCTCTAGTTCCTCTGACTTTTCTAATATGATATGATTAGCCTTAGATAATGATCCCCTGCAAAAGGAAATGGCAACTCATTCCAGTATTCTTGCCTGGAAAATCCCATGGACAGAGCCTGGCGGGCTACAGATCATGGGAGTTGGAAAGAGTCAGACACGACTTAGCAACTAAACAACAACAGACAGAAACAAAGAGAAGTTAAGTTAGAAATATAAGATAGGAGTTAGATGAGACAGAAGAATTAGGACATTCAGTTCAGTTCAGTCACTCAGTCATGTCCGACTCTTTGGCCTCTTTGAACAACCAGTTTGTTGTTCCATGTCCAGTTCTAACTGTTGCTTCCTCACCTGCGTACAGGTTTCTCAAGAGGCTTAGGAATCCCAATTCAAACAAAATGAACAAGATGAATAATTTAGAGTGACAGTAAAGAGAATTTAGTCTTGACAAGCTCATGAAAAATTTGATGGATCATGAAATATATGGTGGATATCAATTGATAATAATAGCAGTTCTTCTTCTTCTTATTTACATAAAATGTGGATGTAGAAAATCCAAGTTAATCTATAAAATAACCTGGTAAAACTAATAATTTAATTATGTTACAGGGCCATTTTTCTCATTCTGTTAAAAGCCACCCTAGTAACATGTTTATACCATTTCCTAGGGTTCTGTTAGTATATTAAATCTTGTATTCCAGGAGACACCCACAGACTAATAAGCTTTAATTCAACTTTAGTTTCAATATCCCTTGATAAACACACTGAGAAATATATCCTCTGCACATTCTCCCAGCTTCTGCTTGTATGTACTAAGTTTAACTTTTTTAAAGTTACAGTTCCTTTCATTTTTAATGACACCCTGCTTACCCTTAAATAAACCAGTTGTAATTCAACTCTTTTTACTGGTATTTAGTCAAGGTGGGAAACTGAGTACATATCTTGAGAGATGCATATTTTCTTAGGGAGAAGTTTCTCTGTCCTCTCCAACCAAGTCTCAGTGATAGCATTTAACAGGAAATACTGGGCCATTTGGGGCTTTCCTTGTGACTCAGTGGTAAAGAATCTGCCTGCCAATCCAGGAGATGTGGATTTAACCCCTGGGATGAGAAGATCCCCTGAAGAAGGGAATGGCAACCCACTCCAGTATTCTTGCCTGGGAAATCCCATGAACAGTGGAGCCTGACAGGCCACAGTACCCAGGGTCACAGACTCAAGCACAACTTACTGAGAGCATGCATGCACTGGGCCATTTATACAAGGGTCCTGAAGAACATGGACTTCTGAGACTTTTCAGTGCACCAATTCAAATTTCCTATCTCATGGATCGAGGTCCCTCTCTACTCCAAACAGGACCCTGACCTTGGCATATCAGACCTACCTCATTGGAAGGTCAGCTAATCTGGTGGTTTATCCCTGAGCCAAGTCCTCAGTCTTCTCTGCTCTCCCTTGAAAGGAATGATGGACATACAAAATTCAACTACAGAGACTCTCTGGCTTTTGCATTGTCGATTTTATTTGCCTAATAATTTGTCTCATCATTTGATCACTTGCAACATTAACAGTGCTTAGTAATAACTACCTAATACCACTGACCTTACAGTTACTATTTTTCTCATATTTTCAAATGCTGCATACTTCATAACAACTAGCACATTTCTTCTCAGCAGAATACCATTGCAGTTTGCCAAAAGTGAAAATTTTAGCAACTGCACTTTCATCTTGTGCCAGGATCTGTGTTCCACCAGTAGGAATCATCAGTGAGAAGTCCTTATTGCCAGTCTGGCAGAAAGCAATCCAGCCATAACACACCACACTATCACCTACTTTTTTTGATCCACTTCTTATATCAATTATCTTAGGGTGAGTTTCCTGGGAAGAAGACACTAATAGGAAGGTTAACTTTGATGAGGATTATTATTGTTACTGCTGTTCAGTTGCTCCATCTTTGCAACCCCTTGGACTGCAGCATGCCAGGCTTCCATGTCCTTCACCATCTCCCGGAGTTTGCTCCAACTGATATCCATTGAGTCAGTGATGTCATCCAACCATCTCATCCTCTCTTGTCCCCTTCTCCTACTGCCTTCAATCTTTCCCAGCATCAAGGTTTTTTCCTAATGAGTTGGCTCTTCACATCAGGTGGCTAAAGTATTGGAGCTTCAGCATCAATTCTTCCAATGAATATTCAGGGTTGATTTCTTCTAGGATTGATTCTCTTTGCAGCCCAAGGGACCTTCCAGAGTCTTCTCCAACATCACATGGCTTGTGACTAACTCCTATTCTTCCTTGTTAAAGGAAAACTAAATGAAGTAACGTTAAAGAAAATTCTCAGGACCAAATTGATCAAAACTACCAATGTAAATCAACTCTGTGCTCTGTGCTCAGATACTCAGTCATGTCTGACTCTTTGTGGCCCCATGGACTGTAGCCCACCGGGCTTCTCTGCCTATCAAATTTCCCAGGCAAGAATACTGGAAAAAGTGAAAGTGGCTCAGTCCGGTCCAACTCTTTGCAACTCCAGGGACTATACAGTCCATGGAATTTTCCAGGCCAGAATACTGGAGTGGGAAGCCGTTATCTTCTCCAGGGGACCTTCCCAACCCAGGGATCAAACCCAGGTCTCCTCCATTGCAGGCAGATTCTTTACCAGCTGAGCCACCAGGGAAGCCCAAGAATACTGGAGTGGGTAGCCTATCCCTTCTCCAGCAGATCTTCCTGACCCAGGAATCGAACCAGGGTCTCCTGCATTGCAGGAGGCTGAGCTACCTGCTCAGTTAGTGGTAACTCAGTAAATGAGCTACCAGGAAAGAAGAATACTGGAGTGGGGTGCCATTTCCTATTCCAGGAGATCTTCTGAACTTATGGGTTGAACCTGTGTCTCTTGTGTTTCCTGCATTGGCAGGCGTATTCTTTCTTTACCACTGCACCACTTGGGAATCAACACTACCATCACGCTAAAATTAGTAGGCAGACAAGGTATATACCAACTTTGAAACTCTGCATATATAAAAGGCTTGAGTGATCTGCTCATATAATTATCTTTACAGGAAAATAAATTGCTTTTTAAGTGTCATGAATAAAAGAAATGTTTTTTGAGGAGTGTTTCATACTCTTAAAGCTGATTGTAACTAAGATTTTAAATACATGAAGTATTTTTGCTGGCAAGTTTTCACAAGTTGAGGGTTATAATGTCTACAAAAGCAAAACTGAGATCCCCGATATACTTTTAAGATGTTTAGCAGCATTCCTTTCAGCACTATAGTTTACTCTTTAAACCTGGAAAATTCATAAAAGTGAATTTTTTGTTTTTAATGCATGTTCTCAGTAGTTTTATTGATTTATATTACTAATATCATTTTTCATCTTTTGTTTTATCAAGAGTATTTTATTTCTAGTTTTTTCAAGACTCTTTTTATTTCTAAAGTAAGGGCAAGCTTTTCCGGTTGCGGCGCCGCGCGGTGAGGATCTCTTTTCTGCGTTTGCAGCCATGCCGTCCAAGGGCCCTCTGCAGTCAGTGCAAGTCTTCGGACGCAAGAAGACGGCCACCGCCGTGGCGCACTGCAAACGAGGTAACGGCCTCATCAAGGTGAACGGACGACCCCTGGAGATGATCGAACCGCGCACGCTGCAGTACAAGTTACTGGAACCTGTTCTGCTCCTGGGCAAGGAGCGATTTGCTGGTGTGGACATCCGTGTCCGAGTGAAGGGTGGTGGTCACGTAGCCCAGATTTACGCCATCCGCCAGTCCATCTCCAAAGCCTTGGTGGCCTATTACCAGAAATATGTGGATGAGGCTTCCAAGAAGGAGATCAAAGACATCCTCATCCAGTACGACCGGACCCTGCTGGTAGCCGATCCCCGTCGCTGCGAATCCAAAAAGTTTGGAGGTCCTGGTGCCCGTGCCCGCTACCAGAAATCCTACCGATAAGCCCATCATGAAGATCAGGGTTTCCCTGTATAGCACCTTTATAATAAATGTCGTGGGATTTAAAAAAAAAAAAAAAAAAAAACAATGAAAAAACAGAAAGAGAAATTAAGGAAACAATACCATTCACCATTGCAACAAAAAGAATAAAATACTTAGGAGTATATCTACCTAAAGAAACAAAAGACCTATACATAGAAAACTATAAAACACTGATGAAAGAAATCAAAGAGGACACAAACAGATGGAGAAACATACCGTGTTCATGGATTGGAAGAATCAATATTGTCAAAATGGCTATTCTACCCAAAGCAATCTATAGATTCAATGCAATCCCTATCAAGCTACCAACGGTATTTTTCACAGAACTAGACCAAAGAATTTCACAATTTGTATGGAAATACAAAAAACCTCGAATAGCCAAAGTAATCTTGAAAAAGAAGAATGGAACTGGAGGAATCAACCTGCCTGACTTCAGACTCTACTACAAAGCCACAGTCATCAAGACAGTATGGTACTGGCACAAAGACAGAAATATAGACCAATGGAACAGAATAGAAAGCCCAGAGATAAATCCACGAACCTATGGACACCTTATCTTTGACAAAGGAGGCAAGGATATACAATGGAAAAAAGACAACCTCTTTAACAAGTGGTGCTGGGAAAACTGGTCAACCACTTGCAAAAGAATGAAACTAGAACACTTTCTAACACCATACACAAAAATAAACTCAAAATGGATTAAAGATCTAAATGTAAGACCAGAAACTATAAAACTCCTAGAGGAGAACATAGGCAAAACACTCTCTGACATAAATCACAGCAAGATCCTCTATGACCCACCTCCCAGAATATTGGAAATAAAAGCAAAACTAAACAAATGGGATCTAATGAAACTTAAAAGCTTTTGCACTACAAAGGAAACTATAAGTAAGGTGAAAAGACAGCCGTCAGATTGGGAGAAAATAATAGCAAATGAAGAAACAGACAAAGGATTAATCTCAAAAATATACAAGCAACTCCTGAAGCTCAATTCCAGAAAAATAAATGACCCAATCAAAAAATGGGCCAAAGAACTAAACAGACATTTCTCCAAAGAAGACATACAGATGGCTAACAAACACATGAAAAGGTGCTCAACATCACTCATTATTAGAGAAATGCAAATCAAAACCACAATGAGGTACCATTACACGCCAGTCAGGATGGCTGCTATCCAAAAGACTACAAGCAATAAATGCTGGAGAGGGTGTGGAGAAAAGGGAACCCTCTTACACTGTTGGTGGGAATGCAAACTAGTACAGCCACTATGGAAAACAGTGTGGAGATTCCTTAAAAAACTGGAAATAGAACTGCCATATGACCCAGCAATCCCACTTTTGGGCATACACACTGAGGAAACCAGATCTGAAAGAGACACGTGCACCCCAATGTTCATTGCAGCACTGTTTATAATAGCCAGGACATGGAAGCAACCTAGATGCCCATCAGCAGATGAATGGATAAGGAAGCTGTGGTACATATACACCATGGAATATTACTCAGCTGTCAAAAAGAATTCATTTGAATCAGTCCTAATGAGATGGATGAAACTGGAGCCCATTATACAGAGTGAAGTAAGCCAGAAAGATAAAGAACATTACAGCATACTAACACATATATATGGAATTTAGAAAGATGGTAATGATAACCCTATATGCAAAACAGAAAAAGAGACACAGAAATACAGAACAGACTTTTGAACTCTGTGGGAGAAGGTGAGGGTGGGATATTTCAAAAGAACAGCATGTATACTATCTATGGTGAAACAGATCACCAGCCCAGGTGGGATGCATGAGACAAGTGCTCGGGCCTGGTGCACTGGGAAGACCCAGAGGAGTCGGGTGAAGAGGGAGGTGGGAGGGGGGATCGGGATGGGGAATAAGTGTAAATCTATGGCTGATTCATATCAATGTATGACAAAACCCACTGAAATGTTGTGAAGTAATTAGCCTCCAACTAATAAAAAAAAAAAAAAATAAATAAAGTAAGGGCAAATCTTGAAAACTTCAGATTCAAGAGAAAGCCAAAAACAAGAAATCTCTGCTATTTAATCATTGGGTTTGCCAAAAAATTTGTTTGGATTTTTCTGTCAGATGGTATGGAACAACTTTAATGAATTTTTCTCCAGGCAATCATGATTCCAGCTTGTAATTCATCCAGCCTGGCATTTTGCACGATGTACTCTGCATATAAGTTAAATAAGCAGAGTGACAATATACAGCCTTGACGTACTTCTTTCCCAGTTTTGATCCAGTTCACTGATTCATGTCTGGTTCTAACTATTGCTTCTTGACCTGCATACAGATTTCTCAGGAGACAAGTAAGGTGGTCTAGTATTCCCATCTCTTTAATAATTTTCCAGTTTGTTGTGATCCACATGGTCAAAGGCTTTAGCATAGTCAGTGATGCAATGAAGTCAATTTCTTTGCTTTCTCCATGATCCAACAAATGTTGACAATTTGATTTCTGGTTCCTCTGCCTTTTCTAAACCCAGCTTGTACATTTGGAAGTCCTTGGTTCATGTATTGTTGAAGTCTAGCTTGAAGGATTTCGAGCCTAACCTTGCTAGCATGTGAAATGAGCACAACTGTATGGTAGTTTGAACATTCTTTGGGATTGCCCTTCTTGAATGAAAACTGACCTTTTCCAGTCCTGTGGCCACTGCTGTTTTCCAAATTTGCTGACATACTGAGCACAGCATTTTAATAGCCTCATCTTTTAGGATTTTAAATAGCTCAGCTGGAATTTTGTAACCTCCACTAGTTTTATTTCATAAGAAGCTTCTTTACCTGGGCCATTTGGCAAACTCATTCCTAAGGTCTGTTTTGAGGCCTCTTTATTAGGGAAAGAAAGGAAATGTTAAAGACACTACTCTGACTCAGTATTTATCCACTTCTAGCCCTTTTCTCTATCCCTCTTCTAGCATTCAGGTCCATCAAATTGCAAACACTATTTGTTCAGGGTCCCTACCCTATAGTGAGATGACCACCATATCTTTGCTGATTCAACTTTCAGCAGCTGAGCCATTCCATATGAGGACATGGAACAGGGAACTGCTTTCTCCAGTTTAACTTCTTTCTACACTATTGCAGTAAGAGATTAAGGGCTTCAATGTTACTTTCATTCCAGCTTGTTATCTGTATTGCCCACTCCGACTCTTGGCAGCTCAGCTCTATCAGGTTGAGCTAAGTTCTTGACAGTTGCTTCAGATATGCTAAGATGGTGATAGCAAACAGGTAAAAAAGAAAACAAAAATGTGTGTGTATATATATATATATATATATATATATATATATATATATATAAAGTGAAGTGAAGTGAAGTTGCTCCATCGTGTCTAACTCTTTGCGACCCCATGGACTGTAGCCCACCAGGCTCCTCGGTCCATGGGATTTTCCAGGCATGAATACTGGAGTGGGTTGCCCTCCTTCTCCATATATTCCATAAACATATATATATATATATATATATATATATATATATATATATATATATATCTCCTTGGGTCTAAGAGGTTGAGATTTTCATAGTTTCTAACTTTTCCCCAGTGGTAGGAGATGTCTAATAATATGAACACAGCTGGCTTCCATCCCCTCTCCATTGACTATAGAGATTATTTTTAATCCTCTCTCTAGGGGCAATGTGTCTTCATCTTTATATTGTGTTTTACAGGGCTTACTACCCTTTCCCCAGTGGTTTCATTAAAAGAAAAAAATATATAGCACCATTATTCTTTGCAACAGAGATTCTGATGTATCAAAACCCTCATTAATTGGTATGCTCCTATTTCAGTAAATTCTGGACTTCATCTTTTTGGTGGTCATAACCATATTCCACATATATCATATAGGTTTTACAAGTACTGACTTCCAAGTGCTATTATGCAATATTGTAATGGGAAAAAAGTGCCACTGTTTGATCTACCTAATTCCAATCAACTCATCATAGAGAAGAAAAGTTCAGTGCTATTTTGTGAACAATGGCATCAGAGAATAGTATTTGCTACAATTTCCACTGACAACATGCCTTAATTCAGACTTGCAACAGATTCCACTAATACAACTTCCTGCTGCCCTCTAGCACTCTCAACCATTGACTTTAAAAAATACTAAATTCTAATAAACATTAGAATATCCACTTGTCCTTTCTATATGAAAGTACAAGATTTCTTCCAACATTGCTATTGATTTTCCATGAGAATTATTATTCAATTTATCCATTTGCTTATATCTTTATTAAATCTTCAAGGTTGATTCCAGTCATGGTCATTCTCCTGAAATATAGATCCCTATAGTTCTCACTAGAGTTCCTATTTGTTTTAGCAAGTCTTTGGCACCTAATGACAAATCTTAGTAGTGTCGTTTTGGTCACACTCAGTATTCCAAGATCAACTCCTTAAATCTTTCACAGATTATCTCAGGCTGGATGGTCAGTTCTATCAAGCTAAAATATATATTATTGCTAAATTTTATTGTTTTTGTTCACTTCTGGTAACTACATTCCCTAAAACACTGTGCCCTGTGAAACTCTTAGATAAATTTGACCGCCTAGTGTATCCCCAACCACTGATATAAGGTATTATGTAAATATCCCTTATATAACTCCAGAGGGTATTGTTGGTAAAATTAGGACACCAAAGCACATGCAAACTCCCTTGAGGTCCTTCAGGTTCCATTTACAACCTTCTTTAAATGCATTCCACTGACAATGACATTCCATATATTCAAAGTAGCAAACAAACTTTTGACATGTTGGGAAGGCAGAAGCAATCTGCTTTCTGTCACACCCAGGCAGCTGCCTCAGCAATGTATCACTTTGATTAACAGCCACACAGAATGACAGAGCTCAGCTGTTCAGTATTCTCCACCCTCTTTGATTCATTGGTAGTATTTTCCCCAGGTAATCAGAAAAATAACCAGAATGGTAAATGTAGACTATAAACCATGAATCAAATGGTAGTAGGTGGCTAGTGATAAGCTGAGTTATCAAGGGTACTATGTCACCTCTTTTCACCAAATTATCTAGGTGGAGTTTTTGGGCAAAGTCAATAAATCATCAAGAGCCCAATTCTTCTTTTCTGGGGAAAACGGATCCAGAGGTTTCTTCCAGCATCTGCCACTAGTGAATGCCAGATTGGACAGAGATAGCTAGCAATCTTCTCTTGCTCTGAGGTACTCCTGTGTAAATAATTTGATTGTATTCTTATTTAAGTTCATGATTCACTAATGAACATCCTTTGTTTGCCACAATCTATCCCTTCTCTGGATCCACATACTTCCCACCACGGTAGGGTTTTTCTAGCTCAGATATATGGGTCACCCACCGGGTGACCAATAACAGCATACTTACTTATGCTTTTTCCTTTTCATAACTCAGAAGGGTTTCAAAGTTTGACAGGTAAGATACATGCAGACAGGTACATTCTGCTAAAAGCATTTCATAGAAAAGCTCATTCCTTCTACTAAACCCTAATGGTATATTTATCAGAACTTCTGTAATCAGAATGATTAAGGTGGATTTTATAACTCATTTCTCTCTCTTTCCTGGGCCTTCCAAATAGAGAATAGAGAGATTGTAGGCCTAATGCTAATTCCTTCCTTTCCAATAATGAATGGTCATAAGCATAGACAAAGAATGCATGGTGAATAAAGAATTATTTTAATGGAATTTTTACTATTAAAGTGATTTGGTTCATATCTTTGTATGTGTTACTAATGAAGAGAAATATGAGCCACATATATGAAATATATATGCTATTTCACAGACCAATGTAATGTCCAATGACCAATTTGATGGAAGAGTTATAACTGGTTTTGAATGCTGCTAAGTGTTTAGTCAGATTTACAAAACACCTATACAATAAATAATACATTATTTACTGTTGAATTATGTGTAAAATATATACATGCATAATATATATATGACAAATATATGATCATGTGTGTGTGTGAGCATCGATTGCTAAAACATGCTTTGTGTATTTTCCCTGATACTGTCTGGGAAATTGATGCAATACATGTTGATATATTTGAAAATCCATTTATTTGAAGAGGTGGCAAACTTCTTAAATAAATTGATCAATTGGAAATATATGGAAAACTGGAACTAAAAACAGTAGAAGTACTGCAGGAAAGCTTTCAATCTCACTCATGTCTAAGAAAAATATAAATTACTAAAATGTTTGCAAAGCCCTGAGCAGATGGAGAACAAGAACCAAAACATTTCTTACCTCTGAATACATAACCAGGGAAATAATGTGTAATAAAGGCAAATGCTATTGATATGTATTTTCTTGACTATAAAAATTGTACTTTCTTATACTATCTTAATATCCTGCTTTTAAAACATTATTTCAGGCCACCTTTATTACAGTTGGAATATTCTACCTGGTCATGAATTAAAGAAATAACTACCCAAATCTTTTTCAAGGGAAAATACAGAGCTTTTTATTTTTGTTCATTCTGATCAATATTATGCTCTCAGTATCACCAAAAGTTTCCTTAAAGATTTGCAAATCTCTTACTATAATGTCAATGTCAGAGATAGACTACAATTAGACAGTTTTCACTTTATTAAAACCACCAAACTTTGGAAGAAGAATACTAACCACTAGATATAAACTTACTGATTACCCTTATCCACAGAATACTGGAATACTGTTATCTGCCGTACTTAGGTCTCACTTTAATTCAAAAGCGGAACAGGAAAAGTACACAGAGTTCTATATGTCACAGTTAAAACTTCACCAAAATTCTGAATAATATCACTAAAATATTTGATCTGGTTACTAGAAAAGGAATCAAAATTGGGAAGATTATAGATCAAAAGCTAGGAATACAAGGTGTCTTCTTGAACTCCAGAGAAGGTACGTGTGCAACTCTCAGAGAATATCAATTATACCTATCTCCCTAAAGATCTACCTGTAATATTTAGAGAAAATAATCTGAAAAATAAATTAACTGTTAAGACAGCCCATAGATAGAACTAAGATTTTTTTTTTTTTTTCTTTTCTGGAAAGTCAGGGTTAAGAACTCTTCATGCACATTTTGTTTTTTGTATTATTTAAGATTCCCTACTGAATTCTGTTCAATTTCACTGTAATTATTTTCTTTACTGTACCTCTTCACTCACTTAGGATCTTCTACATTGCTCCTTAAACTGGGAATTTCTTGAACAGTTGTAGACCATATCCCTAAATTCCTTTCTGCAAAACTACTGAAGTTGCAAAGGTTTATTCCTAATCCAACTATTGCCACAGGACTTAATTTACTGGGAATTTTCATTATCATTGTCATGTGCCCAAGAAGATAAACCTTCAAGGCCACTTTGTAGTTACAGCTGAAAAAAAGGCCACAGCTGATTATGACTACATTCTAACTGAACACTGACATCTGTAATCCTCCTTATTCATTTTCAAAGACAACAGAGGATAAGATGGTTGGATGGCATGACTGATTCAGTGGACATGAGTTTGAGTAAGCTCCAGGAGTTGGTGATGGACAAGTAAGCCTGGTGTGCTGCAGTCCATGGGGTCACAAAAGAGTCGGACATGACTGAGCGACTGAACTGAACTGTGCTAATCTTTTAATTATTTTATAGATTTAAGATCAACTATACCACTTTCTGCATCTCTAGCTACATCACAATGAGAATGAGGGTCAGTGTTTGAAGCACCATACTGAGTTACCATTTTCCTATTAATATCCTGATTAATAACTGTTCATCTCAGGTGACATTTGAGGGCAACCAATATTAAACATACACAGGAAAATCTCTAATACTTACTGTGTAATAGTCCTCACATAGTTTCTTTAATAGCTATATTATAAATCTAGAC
This sequence comes from Cervus elaphus, assembly GCF_910594005.1. NCBI lineage: Eukaryota > Metazoa > Chordata > Mammalia > Artiodactyla > Cervidae > Cervus > Cervus elaphus. The sequence continues at coordinate 18,810,237 of NC_057830.1, read as the reverse complement.
TTTGTTCATTTATCCAATTATCAATAAATATACAATTTATGATTCCTACTTTTGATTTACTGACAGAAAATTGAGACCTAGATTTAATCCTTAATTATAACTTTTCTTATTCTTTTCCTAGAACCAATTTTATTCACTTCTTACATAATTTTGACAATTATTCTTTGTCTTAAAAGATCATGCAAACACCCTGGCAAACTATTCCTCATCCAAGTATTGATGCCATATTTTAAAAAGGATTAATGATGATGATGATATTAATAACTAACATTTATAGAGCATGTACAGTGTGCCAGGCCCTATGCTAAGTACTTTAAATGTACTGGCTCATATAATCTACAAAGAAACTGTCTGTGGTTGGTAAAATTATTATTTCCATTTTGGCAGGGATGGGAAAACAGACTCTGAGCTGTTAAGCAACGTTTAAGGTCACATGGCTAGTAAGTAGCAAAATAAAAATCGGTGAACATTTTAAACAATAATTTCACATTGTAAAAGTGACCATTTGATGTATTTCCAACTGGTTTGCAGAACATGTACAAATACAACCATAAACTGATTTCTTAGAGTGCTGAAAACTGTATCTTCTAAAATGAGAACAAATCTCTTCTAATAGACAAAGTATGTTTTGCTAGGAAAGACATATATATTACTTGGTGTTACAAGACCTATGTTTTATTTATAGCCTACCAATATTTTAGATTTATGCCAGTGGGCTACTAAGATATTATTTGCTCATATTAAAAGTAGAAATAATATTACTAGCCTATCTTGAACATAGGGTACCTATGAGTATGAAATAGAGAACAGATAAAGTGTTATAATCATTCAACTCTTATATACAGTGAGTCTTGCCAATAAAATAGGTTAAATGACAAAGCAGTAATTAAAGCTTCATCTTTGGAAAAAATATTGACCTTATTTCAGAGGATTTTTAAGGAATTGTTTCTCAGTACATAGTTAGAAATTAATTTCTGTTCTAAGGTAATATCAATAGTGAAATTGTTTCCCCTAAGCAGTAGATATCCTAAAGCTACACTCTTAATAAATTATGGAGATAAAATTGAATGTATATGGGATGAATGAACCCAAGAATTTACTAGCCAAAATGCAGAAATAAACTCAGTTTCAAGATAATATCTGTTAGTTAAGTATTTACTGATTCTTAATTACTCATTTAAATTATTTTGGAGTAAAATAAAACAGAAATGTTTTCTTTAATCATGACATTAGTTTAAAAAATATAAAGCTAGTGCTCATTGCTTACCTGAATTCTGGATATTCCTCAAATAATTATGGAACCAACTGTGGCACTGATGAACAGTAATGACAAATATTTAACCACTGGAGGAAAAAAAAAAGAAAAATCAGTTGAAAGACTATAAATAGAGGCCTCTTTTCACCATCGCCTTTTTCCTGATTTATAAACTCTAAGGTTTCTACCAAACATGGATTTGAGCAGAATTTCTTTCCTTATGTGTTTGCTGATGTTCAGTCACTAGGTCTTTGTGACCCCATGGACTGCAGCACACCAGCCTTTCCTGTCCTTCACCATCTCCCAGCATTTGCTCAAACTCACATTCATTGAGTCAGTGATTCAATCTAGCCATCTCATCTTCTGCTGTCCTCTTCTCCTTTTGCCTTCAATCTTTCCCAGTTTCAGAGTCTTTTCGAATGAGTCAGCTCTTCACATCAGGTGGCCAAAGTATTGGAGCTTCAGCTTCAGCATCAGTCCTTCCAATGAATATTCAGGGTTGACTTCTTTTAGGAGTGACTGCTTTGAATTCCTTATTGTCCAAGAGACTCTCAAGAGTCTGCTCCAGTACCATCAGTTCTTCAGTGCTCAGCCTTCTTTACTGTCCAACTGTCTCATCTGTATATGACTACTGGAAACACTATAGCTTTGACTATAGGGACCTCTGTCAGCAAAGTGTCTCTGCTTTCTAACACGCTGTCTCCTCACATGTCTGTGATGGGCTGTGCTTGGTTGCTCAGTTGGGTCCAACTCTTTGTGACCCCATGGACTGTCTCCCGCCAGGCTCCTCTGTTCATGGGGATTTTCCAGGCAAGAACACTGGAATGAGTTGCCATGCCCTCCTCCAGGGGATCTTCCCAACTCAGGGATCGAACCTAGGTCTCCCACATCGCAGGCAGATTCTTTACCATCTGAGCCACCAGGAAGGCCCAAGAACACTGGAGTGGGTAACCTATCCCTTCTCTCCAGGGGAACTTCCCACCACAGGAATCATACTGGGGTCTCCTGAATTGCAGGAGGATTCTTTACCAGCCAAGTTACCAGGGAAGAAGCACCCTTATGTGTTTATTGCAATCCAAATCATTCACCTCACGAAATTCCCTTCATTCTGTTTGCATGCAAAGCTGCCATTTCAAGGAGACAAAAGGAATAATACTGAAGTATCAACTGAAAGGAAATGTAATCCTAATAGGAGAAATGCAATAAGAAGAAAATATAAGAAGACATGTAACAGTGTATGCTGGGGAAAAAAATAGATGAATTAAAACAACTAGGGAAATAAAAGAAGGGAAAAGTATATCATAGATTATTATGTTTTGCCACCAGTAAACTTTGAATCCTGTCCTGCACTTCAGATTGGAGAAGGAAATGGCAACCCACTCCAGTGTTCTCGCCTGGAGAATCCCAGGGACAGAGGAGCCCGATGGGCTGCTATCTATGGGGTCGCACAGGGTCAGACACGACTGAAGTGACTTAGCGGTGGCAGCAGCCTGCACTTCAGAATACCACCCCATTTTTCCCTTCTATTTCACTTACTAAACATTTTAGGCATTTCTATCACTGAATTCAAATAATGTTTAAATATTAATGAGATTATTAGTCTTATTAATTAGTTAATAACTTACATACATAAGGTTTCTTTAAATAGTGAAAATATTTTTGTCAAGAAAACTTCAAGCAGCCTTTCATTTTGTACTCTGCAACTGCAAGCGATAAATCTTGGGAAATTTATATAATAGCAGTCCTACTTACCATGCATATGTCACAATATAATTCTCAACAAGACAAATACATGTGATTACATTCACTAAGTAACATTGTAGAGTTCCAAATCATTCACTGTGAAAGCTGTAACTGCTTAAGTAAAATTAGTTTGGCTTTTCATTTGGTTTCCATTTTCTTTCATTCTGAGATTTAGCTTTCAAGATTTTAGCTTGGAAAGAAAAGAAAGAGAAATTTTTGGCCTTATTCGAATTTAGAGAGCAGAGGGATCAGAGAAGGTTGGATGCTGAGCTAAAAAAAAAAATCTCTGATGTTTTTATCTGAAATTAGGAACATTAATATAGGGAAGGTAAAAGAGAAATGACTAATTTAACAAAATTATGAGTAACGTTGAAGTGAAGGAAATAAAATCATTGCAACATTGAGTTTATTTATTCATTTACATCTTAACTATTTCTTGAATATAGGGTTTCTTACATAAAAATAAGTATAAGGATATAAATTACTGTTACTAAAATATACATAATTATTACTGTTGCAAACTTGCCCAGTCATGTCCAACTCTGAGACTGCATGGACTGCATCATTCCAGGTGCCCCTGCCCCTCACCATCTCCAGGAGTTTGACCAAGTTCATGTTCATTACATCAGTGATGCCATAATTATTATGGCACCATCTGCCAAGTTGTGTCTACTCATGGACCATACAGTCCATGGAATTCTTCAGGCTAGAATATTGGAGTAGGTAGCCTTTCCCTTCTCCAGGGGATCTTCCAAACCCAGGGATTGAACCCAGATCTCTTGCACTGCAGGCAGAGTCTTTACCAACTGAGATACCAGGGAAGGCCCAGTGTTGAAGTCTGATTATCACTGTTGTTGTTCAGTCCCTCTGTTATGTCTGACTCTGCACCTCTGTGAACTGCAGCATGCCAGGCTTCCCTGTCATTCACCATCTCCAGAAGATTGCTCAAACTCATTTCCATTGAATTGGTGAAACCATGCAACCATCTAGTCCTCTGTTGTCCCCTTCTCCTCCTGCCTTTAATCTTTCCCAACATCAGGGTCTTTTCCAAGGAGTCGACTCTATCCATCAGGTGGCCAAAGTATTGGAGCTTCAGCTTCAGCATCAACCCTTCCAATGAATATTCAGGACTGATTTCCTTTAGGATGGACTGGTTGAATCTCCCTGCAGTCCAAGGGACTCTCAAGAGTCTTCCCCAGCACCACAGTTCAAAAGCATCAGTTCTTTAGCCCTCAGCCTTCTTTATGGTCCAACTCTCACATCTATACATGACTACTGGAAAAACCACAGCTTTGACTAGATGGACCTTTGTCGGCAAAGCAATGTCTCTGCTTTTAAATATGCTGTCTAGGTTTGTTTCAGCTTTTCTTCCAAGGGATTTTTTCTAATTTCATGGCTATAGTCACAATCTGCAGTGATTTTGGAGTACAAGAAAATAAGGTCTGTCACTGTTTCCATTGTTTCCCCATCATTGCCATGAAATGATGGGACAGGATGCCATTATCTTCGTTTTTTGAATGATGAGTTTTAAGCCAGCATTTTCACTCTCATCTTTCACTTTCATCAAGAGGCTCTTAAGTTCCTCTTCACTCTCTGCCATAAGGGTGATGTCATCTGCATATCTGAGGTTACTGGCAATTTTGATTCCAGCTTGTGCTTTATCCAGCCCAGCATTTCACATAATGTACTCTGCATAAGAGTTAAATAAGCAGGGTGACAATTTACAGCCTTGACATACTCTTTTCTCAATTTTGAACCACTCCATTGTTACATGTCCAGTTCTAACTTTTGCTTCTCAACCTCCATACAGATTTCTCAGGAGGCAGGTAAGGTGGTCTGGTATTCCAGTCTCAAAGAGTTTTCCACATTATGTTGTGATCCTCATAGTCAAAGGCTTTGGTGTAGTCAATAAAGCAGTAGATTTTTTCTGGAATTTTCTTGCTTTTTTTTTATGATCCAGTGATGTTGGCAATTTGATCTCTGGTTTCTCTGCCTTTTTTATATCCAGCTTGAACATCTCGAAGTTTTTGGTTCACGTACTATTGAAGCCAAGCTTGGAGAATTTTGAGCATTATTTTGCTGGTATGTGAAATGAGTGCAATTGTGTGGCAATTTGAACATTCTTTGGCATTGCCCTTCTATGGTATTGGAATGAATATTGATCTTTTCCATTCCTGTGGCCACTGCTGAGTTTTTCAAATTTGCTGATATATTGAGTGCAACACTTCCACAGCATCTTTTAGGACTTGAAATACCTCAGCTGGAATTCCATACCCCCACTAGTTTTGTTCATAATGATGCTTCCTAGGGCCCACTTGACTTCGGATTCCAGGATGTCTGGCTCTGGGTGAGTGATCACACCATCATGGTTGTCTGGGTTATTAAAATCTTTTTTTTATAGTTATTCTGTGTATTCTTGCCACCTCTTCTTTATATCTTCTGCTTCTGTTAGGTCCATACAGTTTCTGTCGTTTATTGTGCCCATCTTTGCATGAAATGTTCCCTTGGTATCCGATTTTCTTGAACAGATATCTTTTCTTTCCCATTCTATTGTTTTCTTCTATTTCTTTGCATTAATCATTGAGGAAGGCTTTCTTATCACTCCTTGTTATTCTTTATAACTTTGCATTCAGATGGGTATATCTTTCCTTTTCTGCATTGCCTTTTGCTTCTCTTATTTTCTCAGCTATTTGTAAGGCCTCCTCATACAACCATTTTACCTTTTTTCATTTCTTTTTCTTGGGGATGGTTTTGATCAGCACGTCCTGTACTATGTTAGAAACCTGCTTCCATAGTTCTTCAGGAGCTCTATCAGGTATAATCCCTTGAATCTATTTGTCACTTCCACTGTATAATGGTATTGTCATCTCTTACTATAAATGGCTAAGTTCCCAGGCCCTCCAATGGAAACCTGTCCTGCCAGTGCTGTTGTATCTCCACTCCCTTGCCTTAACTCATTTAATTTGACCAAAAGCCAGAGTAAGGAGACAGATATTAGCTCTCCCCTCTCCATATCTTTGTCAGTTGACCTCAAAATAAAGCTTTTTAACTTCTCAAAAGCTGGTGCCATGGCATTGGCTTCTATTTCAGTTGAGCAGTGAGCCTTTGCTCGTCTGCAATAGCAATTATCTATTTTTTGCATACTTTTAGGCACTTTCGCATGTACTCTGTATACATCGTATATTTTAATCCTCACACACCTCTTCAATTAGATACCTTTAACTCTATTTTACCACATAGAAAATCTAGACCTAGGGATTTAAGGTAACAAGTTCACACAGTTGCTAAATGATACACCTGAATTGGAGCAGAGTTTGTGTGGCTTAAAAATCCCATGCAGAGGATTAGCAGATGAAGCCAGGATTAAAGCATCAAACATAAACAAAAACCTAATATCCTTCATATCTACCATAAGTGGGTGACAGATTGGCTCATATTTTCCAAAAAAGAAGCATGGAAAATCAGTTGCACCGTTTACAGTAGCTTTTTCTTTTGTTGATAGAGTCTCAGCTAAACAAATACGAGTTAAATGACTCCACAAAAAGTTTTCAAATGCTCCAGAAGGGAACAAATAATTAGTATCAATAATTTATGAATACTTTCTTTTTTAGAGTCTAAAAGAACTTCCATTATTCTCAGTGGATTTGGCCGTGCTCTATAATTGAAGCATTCAGAATACTGCTAATTCATTCTCCTAATCACTTTATTTCTAATAGTTTTAATCAATACAACAGCATATTCAGGAAGCTACTTTTCAGAAGTAAGACAGCTGAAAGTCAAAGAAGTAAATTATGACTTTAAAATAATAGTTTTCCTGGTTCCTAACACATGCTCTTACTACTACACATCTCTAGCCAGAATGCTGAAATAGTTCTGTGATATTCTGATTTATAGTAAAAAAATTATATGTATAATTTAATATATATATGTGTGTGTATATATATATATGTATGTATGTGTATATATATATATATATATATATATATATATATATATATTTGACATTCAGTTCCATTTTGGGCACAGAGCTCCTAAAACTCCTATAACTTCCCAAGTGACAAGAGCCAGAAAGGTGTCTTTAGTATTTCATGAGGTGGGGCTAGTTACTTGGACAGCAGACCATGTGATCGTGACAAGAAGGTTTGGACTTTCAGTCTCCCCATCATCAGCCCCATCTCATGGGAGTGGAGAAGGGCTGGAGGTTGAATCAATCACCAATGGCCTGCGATTTAGTCAGAAATGTCAATGTAATAAAAGTCTCCATAAAAACGTAAAAGGACTAGGTTCTGCATATATTAGAGTTGGTGCATATGTGCAGATTTAGGGAGAAAGATGCTGAGAGGCATGGAAGCTCTGTGTTCTTTCCCATAGTTCTCCCTATACATCTCCTTCATCTACCTGTTTCTGAATTGTATTATTTTTTAATACACTGGAGACCTAGTAAGTAAAATACTTCTGAGTTCTGTGTGCTACTCTAGCAAATTAATCGATCCAAGAAAGGAGTTGTAGGGGCTTCTGATTTATAGTCCATTGGTCAGGACAGGTTACAGTCTAAGGGGCAGTCATTAACCTGAGGGATCTGATGCTGTCTCTGGGATGCAACGTCAGAATTGAGCTGTACTGTAGGACACCCCAGGGCCTTCCCAGGTGGCTCTGTGGTAAAGAAACTGCCTGCCAATGCAGCAGATGTAGTAGAGGTGGGTTTGATCCCTGGGTCAGGAAGACTCCCTGGAGGAGGAAATAGCAACCAACTCCATATTCTTGTCTGGGAAATCTCATGGACAGAGAGCTTGGCAGGGTACAGTCCATGAAGTCACATAAAGTCAGACACGGTTGAATGACTGAGCTCACAGGACACCCAGACAGTGTCAGAGCATAGCTTATTATAGGAAAACATTCCCTGGAAACTGGGGTTCAGAATATACATTCAAGTACTATATACCATTTTTTGATAGTTTGTTTTTCATTGAACCACAATCAGCATAAACATTTTATCTTAACCATTTGGCTTAATGTATTCAGTTCAGTTCAGCTGCTCAGTTGTGTCCAAATCTTTGTCACCCCGTGAACCACAGCACGCCAGGCCTCCCTGTCCATCACCAACTCCTGGAGTTCACCCAAACTCATGTTCATTGAGTTGGTGATGCCATCCAACCATCTCATCCTCTGCCATCCCCTTCTCCTCCTGCCTTCAATCTTCCCCAGCATCAGGGTTTTTTGAAATGAGTCAGCTCTTTGCATCAGGTGGCCAAAGTATTGGAGTTTCAGCTTCAACATAAGTCCTTCCAATGAACACTCAGGATTGATCTCCTTTACGACGGATGGATTGGATCTCCTTGCAGTCCGAGGGACTCTCAAGAGCCTTCTCCAACACCACAGTTCAAAAGCATCAATTCTTTGGCGCTCAGCTTTCTTTATAGTCCAAAACTCACATCCACACATGACCACTGGAAAAACCATAGCCTTGACTAGATGGACCTCTGTTGACAAAGTAATGCCTCTGCTTTTTAATATGCTGTCTAAGTTGGTCATAGCTTTCTTTCCAAGGAGTAAGTGTCTTTTAATTTCTCAGCTGTAATCACCATCTGCAGTGATTTTGGAGCCCCGAAAAATAAAATCTGACACTGTTTTCCCATCTATTTGTCATGAAGTGATGGGACCAGATGCCATGATCTTAGTTTTCTGCATGCTGAGTTTAAGCCAACTTTTTCACTCTCCTCTTTCACTTTCATCAAGAGGTTCTTTAGTTCTTCTTCACTTTCTGCCATAAGGATAGTGTCATCTGCATATCTGAGGTTATTGATATTTCTCCTGGCAATCTTGATTCCAGCTTGTATATCTTTCAGCCCAGCGTTTCTCATGATGTACTCTGCATATAAGTTAAATAAGCAGGGTGACAATATACAGCTTTGTATATTGGAAGGAAAATATACTCCTTTTGTTATTTGGAACCAGGCTTAATGTATTAGGGACAAGGAAAAATCTAGATTTATATTCATTATATACTTTAACATGATTTCTTACATAAACTGATGATAACAATTAACGAAATGAGGAAAATTTTAAAAAGTAATAAATATATGAATTTATATTAAATTTTGAGTTATTTCTACCAATAAGATGATACTTGTGCCTACATATAAGCAATAGCATCTTGTAAGACCAGGTGAGTATGACTAGATTGAGGACCTAAACTAAGATGAAAAGAAGAAAATATTTCCTCCTTTCTTTCTCTTTCCTCTATAGGAGGATTTATTTTGAAGGAAGAAACTTTAATATATCTCCCTTTTCTATAGCAGTATTTAAAATTTCTATTTAAAAAAGTTAAAATAACACATATATAATCTTTATTTTCAACCAAAAATACAGATCATTTAAATTATAGAAATTAACCTAAATCTTTAATTGAAATATATAAATAAAAATTATTAGTTCTACAACAGTAATATATAAGTTTTATAATAGGTAAATAGATTATATGGATTTCCTATGAAGAACCTTTTGTTTTGGGAATATTAAAACAGTTATCGAAGACATGCAACTAATTACTCATTTCAAGTAAATAGCAATCTCTCCTTTGGGCATCCATAATTCTTTATTTGTACCTCTGTTAATAACTTACTGTTAAACCTATGCCCACTTTATATTCCTCTCTCATTTGAATCACTGAAGAGTCAGCTAATCTCTTTCAATACCACAACTCCTGAGGTATTTAAAAATATTTTTACATTTTCAATTATTTTAAATTAGATTATGTATGCATACATAGATACACAAATACATTAATGAAGAACAATGCTCTTGAGATATTTTAAATAGTTTGGTATAATTCCTGATTATCAACAACTTTTTATTTGGGACAAAGTGTAAGGAATCTATGTGTTAACTGCAAACAATTTAATTTCAGAGAGGTTTGTTTTACTTATTTATTTTTTTTGTAAGTAATGTATTCACTTACACTTGAATACCAACTGAAACTTGTCCTGAAATTTATGCAGGTTTAATGCAAGCACTATAATCTTAAGGAGAAATGAGGGCAAAATCAGCAAAATAAAAATAAGACAAAAAGAAAAGGAACAAAGCAAGGTAAACAACCAATCAACTAACAATATCACTAAATATGTCCTAAAAACAAGTCACGTGCAAAAAAGCTAACAGTTGTTAAAGTGGCTTCAGAATTTGCCTCTACAACATTAAATTCAACACTAAAGTCAAAAATAAAATGAAATACATGTTAATACATCTTGATATGAATATATTACAAACCAGTAATATAAATCCAATATATTTTTCCAGCATGAAATAAAAATTCTCTCAAATATTCAAAAGATTAGCAATAACACTGCCTGCTTTTTACAGATGACAAAATTATAAATACTAAAGCCCTCTGACAAGATATATATAAAAAATTAAGAATTCAAGCCTGGAAGGGACATATCCCTTACCTCCTAATCAAGGACCACCCAACCTAACACTGAAAATGCATTATAAGGAAGTGAAAAGCAGATAAAAGTCAGAAGCATTCAATATGAATTCTAGATAAGTATGTGACCTGGGACAAATCAATCTCTCTTATAGTGCATAAATATACACACCTGCATAAATATAAAATATGAAAAAGAATCATTATTTCTTATGGATGAATTTTAAATTATCTAGCAGCAGTAACAGAAGTTTGTACTTATTCCAACAGGATCCATTGAAAAATGTAAGTAAGCTTCTCCCTTCTACATGAGTAAAAATTTTGTATATGCTATAGTATATTCCACTAATTGGAAAAATTTTTATTCCTTATGACAAAAATAAATCCTAAATTTACCCAGAAAGAGAAACAATCATTCTTTGCTAAAGGAACCAAGTTTCTAACCTGAATGCAATACCCAGAATCTCACCCTTTTTTCCAGCCAAGCTCCTTTCCTCTATCTTCCATTACGAACCAGTTTAGGCTTACTCCCTCGCATTTCAAAATCTCTTTCTTGGGCTAACAGCTCAGCATATGTTCAGTTTTATGTTTTATTCTTGTTATTTTCATTGCTCCAACAGCGTGACATTTTCTTTCCTCCATTAATTTCAATTTGCCTATTCTGTATGGTCTTGCTGATGACTTTGGCTATTATTGCAGTTCCATAACTCACCATTTAACTTATTCTGTGAATGGCAAATTATATTTTATTATAGTCATGTTTTTTGAAATGCATACTATGCTTGTTAGTAATATACAAATGTTAAGCTTTATATACCTTTTAATATATTTTTACATGAAAATCAATGTCATTGAATTAAAGAGGTAGAATGATGAATTTAAACAGCAACAATAAATATTATCTCAACTACTTTGGACATGTTCACTATTATAAAAGTTATTTGAAAGCTCAGGCTTGCTGTTCAATGCCCAGAAAAAAATCTGTCCCTTATGTGCCTAATCTAACAAATATAAACTAATATATGTATATAATATCAAAGTAGAAAACAGAAATTTAATTTATTAATTTACACAAAGCTAAGACAACCCACTCCAGTATTCTTGCCTGGAAAACTCCATGGACAGAGGAGCCTGGCCGGCTACAGTTCATGGGGCTGCAAAGAGTTGGACACGACTGAGTGACCAAGCAATGACAACAATTGTAAAACAGTGCACTGCCATTAGCATTGAAAGATAAAGCATGTGAAGCCCGAAATATAGCAAGCACTTAATACACATGTCAGTTATTACCTGTTTTACTATTTTTTCCAGTTCATAAGAATACAAATGATAATCGCTTCTTTGACTTTCTGATTTCACACTGACCATGCTCCATATGTACTTAATATTGCAATTTCAATGAAATTGAAAACAGTTATTTTCAACATTTATTAGAATATTTCAATATTCAGTAAATAGACTACTTTTCTTTAAGTTGTTTTATCTTCTCTGGCTATTGATTTTCCCTCTGTGACTATTAATGTCATTTTCTATGACCTAAATTTGTCTTGCTTCTACAGAGCAATTTGGCCTTAAGCTATACTCCGACAGCTTGACTAGGAGAAATCCATAAACTTTTCCTAAATCTTTAAGACTTTACCAAATTCCCCTATTAAATGTTTGTTCACTGTTTATTCAGAGGTCCATGAAAATTAATTCTCTCATTTTCAAATTTATGGAGTTGCCTCACTGTATCACCTAAGAGCTGAAAATAAGATTGTATCTAGAATATTTAATGACCCCATAAGCATTTGAAATCTGAATCAGTTTTTTTGATAGCTGCAATTTTTTCCTAATGACATACCAATGGTAGTATATTTAGAAAAATTTATTTGGTTGACCTATTCATCTTTGATTGATTCATTGCAAGTCATTAATTAATACAGGTATGTGCTTTAATTTGTGCTCTCCAATCAATCACCACAGGAACTGACACCGAGATGCTATTTTCCCTTACAAACAAGTTTAAGGTGTCTACTTTATCTTACATTAGTAAGCATATGGCATTTCCTGAAGAATAAAATGGCAATATAAAGATTATATATAGATTTTTACTCCCCCTGGAATACTTATGAAAGCAATTTTGAGTTTTCTGCTGATGATTCTACAGATCTAAATTAATTCAGGCTATTTTTCTGGACATACCCAGAATATGCTGCCACTGAAGATGTTTTCATATTCTTAGAGCTTAGTGAAGTTTGAAAATTATATAATGACACAGTGACATTAACATAATGCCATTGTGTCATTATATAACATTATTATATTATACTGGAATAATATAATTAAATTAATTAACTTAATTATTATAATGGAATAAAATATGAGATAAGAAAATAATTGATTTGAAGCCTTGTTATTTTGTGAACATTTAAATACATTCAAATTACAACCTACAACCCTTCTATGACTCTCACTTAGAACAGGAGATAATATTAATATATATTGAGGATAAAAAGTTATAAAGAGATGTTGTAAGATATAATTCAGAACTCCTTTCCTATATACATACACACACACAGAGATATACACACACACATATAATGCAACTGTTGAAATCTGGGCAAATGTATCAGCGTTGCCCAAAATTGAGGACACATATCATTCACTGGGTGTAGGAAACTCATGCCAGCCCCAGTTCTTGAAACTTCTGGCTCCTCTTTCCCTGTTTCCCTGCATGGAGGTATGAAATAAGAAATAAAAAATAAAAAAATTAAGACAAGGACTATCACTGCCAACATGATTAAGTAGCTCCTACTGGACCCAATCCTCCTATGTATAACAACTATAAACTCCAGACAAACTACAAAAAAATAAAATAAGATAAAGAATGTCTAGAAGGCAATGGAGACTAACCAAATGTAGGTACATTCAGGGACTGAACTGACACTTGTCAAAAAAGAATGGTACTGTATGAATATGTGACTTTCCTCCTGGCTTTTATTATACTTTGAAGTTAGGCAAACATTTTCGATGTGTGAAGTGACTATAATTCTTAGAGAAATCCTGCAGACTTCCTTACCTGAAAAACCAGAAAACATATTTCAAAGCAACTGTATTTTGAAAAGCCTGAGAGCAGACCTCTGGAAAGGAGAATGTCAAGTTCATAACTTGGGAGGAAACCCAAGTTATGAGTATAAGCTCTACCCAAGTCTCCGACTGGCTCTTAACCCATAAGTGTATGGCGCAGACTCAAAGTAGCTGTGATGATTCTAAAATAACTGAACTTAGAGTTGAGATGTAATATGTAAAATTTAAACATAATCAAACCAATTGCCTATTAAAACAAAATATCACCATTCTTAAGAATATAACCAAATGCAAATATATCACATGTATAATATCACATTCACAATTAGTGGGATATAGTCAAAATTACCCATGTATGAGGAATTAAAAGTGTTACTCATTTTTGGGACTTCCCCTGGTGGTCCAGTGGCTAAGACTCCATGCTTTCAGTGCAGGGGCTGGGGTTAAATTCCTGGTCAGGGAACTAGATTCCACATGACACAACTAAAGATCACACATGTCTTAACTAAAACCTGGTGCAGTCAAATAAATATATATTTTTTAAGTGGTACTCATTCTTACAGGAAAAAATTATCAACATATTTGAACCCTTAGATTATCCAGATGTTGGAATTATCATTGAAGGACTTTTAAAGCAGCTAGCGTGTGTATGTTTGTGTATGTGTGATTGTGTCGAGGCAGGTATATGTGTGTGGTATATGAAGAAGAAATACTCATAAAAATCTGGAAAATCTAAGATGATTAAAAAGACAATAAAAATTCCAGAAAAATACATATCTACATAAAACATTCTTTGGGTATGCAGAATACAGAAGATAGAGTAGAGAATCAGTAATCTTGAAGGTAGATCTATAGAAATAATACAATCTTCAGAATGCCAAGACATGTTTGGAAAAAAATGAAGCACTTCAGGAACCTGTGGGACATGTCGAAAGTATAAATTGCATGTAATTTGAGCAAAAGAAGCTTTAGTTAAGCAAGATCAAGACAGAAAAAAGATAAATTCAAGAATAATGGACAAAAACTTACCAAATGTATGGAAGACATACTTTTATACAAACCAGAGGCTGAGTAAATTCACAGTAGGATAACATAAATAAAATTAAACATTAGTAAAGACAAATCAACTTGCTAAAAATCAAACAGAAAGAAAATTTTGAAATTAGCTCAAAAATGTCATATTATACACAGGGAAAGAATAATTCATATCACCACAGACTCCATATCAGAAGCTATGGAGGCAAGAAGGCAGAAAACAGGTAAGTACAGAATTTTCTATGAAGTATAAATATCAAAAAGCATGATTGGTAAATATAATGGCCAAGACACGTAAGAAACTTATACATTCATCAAGAGAGGAATGGATAAAAAAAAATGTGGTATATATATAAACTGGAATACTACTCAGCCATTTCTGTCCTTTATTGTGCCATCTTTGCATGAAACTTTCCTTTGATATCTCTAAATTTCTTGAAGAGATCTCTAGTATTTCCTACTTTCCTGTCTTCCTCTATTTCTTTGCATTGATCATGAGGAAGATTTTCTTATCTCTCTTTGATAGTCTTTGGAACTCTGCATTTAAATGGGTATATCTTTCCTTTTCTCCTTTGCCTTTCACTTCTTTTCTCTTCTCAGCTATTTGTAAGGCCTCCTAAGACAACCATTTTGCCTTTTGCATTTCTTTTTCTTGGGGATGGTCTTGATCCCTGTCTCCTGTACAATGTCACGAACCTCCATCCATAGTTCTTCAAGTACTCTATCAGACCTAATCGCTTGAATCTATTTTTCACTTCTACTGTATAATTGTAAAGGATTTGATTTAGGTCATACATGAATGGTCTAGTGTTTTTCCCTACTTTCCTCAATTTAGTCTGAATTTGGCAATAAGGTGTTCATAATCTGAGCCATAGTCAACTTCCTGTCTTGTTTTTGCTGACTGTATAGAGCTTCTCCATCTTTGGCTGCAAAGAATATAATCAATCTGATTTCAGTGTTGACCATCTGGTGATGTCCATGTGTAGAGCCTTCTCTTGTGTTGTTGGAAGAGGGTGTTTGATAGGTACAGTGTTTTCTCTTGGCAAAACTCTATTAGCCTTTGCCCTGCTTCATTCTGTACTTCAAGGCCAAATTTGCTTGTTACTTCAGGTGTTTCCTAACTTCCTACTTTTGCATTCCAGTCCCCTATAATGAAAAGGACATCTTTTTTGGGTGTTAGTTCTAAAAGGTCTTGTAGGTCTTTATAGAACCCTTTAACTTCAGCTTCTTCAGCATTACTGGTTGGGGCATAGGCTTGGATTACCATGATATTGAAGGGTTTGCCTTGGAAACAAACAGAGATCATTCTGTCATTTTTGAGATTGCATCCAAGTACTGCATTTCGGACTCTTTTGTTGACCATCATGGCTACTCCATTTCTTCTAAGGGATTCCTGCCCACAGTAGTAGATATAATGATCATCTGAGTTAAATTCACCCATTCCAGTCCATTTTAGTTTGCTGATTCCTAAAATGTCCATGTTCACTCTTCCCATCTCCTGTTTGACCACTTCCAATTCGCCTTGATTCATGGACCTAACATTCCAGGTTCCTATGCAATATTGCTGTTTACAGCATTGGACCTTGCTTCTATGACCAGTCACATCCACAACTGGGTGTTGTTTTTGCTTTGGCTCCATCCCTTCATTCTTTCTGCAGTTATTTCTCCACTGATCTCCAGCAGTATATTGGGCAACTACCAACCTGGGGAGTTCATCTTTCATTGTCCTATCTTTTTGTCTTTTCATATTGTTCATGGGGTTCTCAAGGCAAGAATACTGAAGAGGTTTGCCATTCCCTTCTAAAGTAGACCACATTCTGTCAGACCTCTCCACTATGACCCGTCCATCTTGGGTGGCCCCACACGGCATGCCTTAGTTTCATTGAGTTAGACAAGACTGTGGTCCTGTGATCAGATCGGCTAGTTTTCTGTGATTATGGTTTCAGTGTGTCTGCCCTCTGATGCCCTCTCACAACACCTACCATCTTACTTGGGTTTCTCTTACCTTGGACGAGGGGTATCTCCTCACGGCTGCCCCTCCTGACCTTGAACATGAAGTAGCTCCTCTTGGTCCTCTTGTGCCCATGCAGCCGCCGCTCCCTGTACATGGGGTAGCTCCTCTCGGCCGCCGCCACTGACCTCGGACATAGGATAGCTCCTGTCAGCTGCACTGACTGAACTAGACCAAAAAACAAACAAACAAACAAACAAACTTTAATGGAATCAACATCTACAACCTTGTTTGTAAAAATTATTATACAATATTACATATGATAATGTCAGAATACACATTCTTTAGGCACTCATATTCACCAAGATGGTCCATAAACTGGGCCATAAGTCTAAATCAACTTAATAGAATTGAACATGGGAAAAAACTCTGATCATAATATAATTAAATTAGATATTATTTACGGGGAGCCGGCCTGACTGCTCAGGCCCCTTCTCAGCCCTGAGAGAGATCAAAAGGTCCCTCTCTGTCCCGCCACCCCTGATTTGTTAAAGTGCAAATTGGCCTTTCTCACCTCCCTCAAGGAAATCACTGCAGCCACCATTTGCCCATTTTCCTGACTCTGATAAGATTATCGGGCTCCTGTGAATGGCTTATGTCTAGGTAGTCTTTACCTGATTGTAAGACGCTGCTGCCATGCTCTGCTGGAGTTAAGATAAAACTCCTGAGCTAAAACTAGTGTCTGCAGTTCTGCACGTATGCAAGTCTTTGATCTAAAATTTGGTGAATCCTGTTAGTATATATATGTATGTTACCCCTCAATAAAGTCGTCGGAATCAGTCACAAGCTGACTCCATCCCTCTCAACCCCGTCTTTCCTAGTCTTTTATTTCTCAGGTGCTCTGGTGATTGCGTCCTCGACCCGTTCATCTAGCCGGCAGGCCCGGCAAGTGGCGCCCAAACAGGGACCTGAAAACAGCCCGAGAACAGGGTGAAAATCTTGAGGGATATTCTATGATTTTTCCTGTTTTTCAAGATGCTAATCATCGGAGGTATCATGAGCCTCTGCCTTTTAAACAACTGAAAGAACTGAAACAAGCTTGCGCTCAATACGGGCCTACTGCGCCGTTTACTCTAGCCATAATTGAAAGTCTTTCATCTCAATACTTGCCTCCTAATGATTGGAAGGCTGTTGCGCGAGCCTGTCTCTCAGGAGGTGATTATCTCTTGTGGCGCTCAGAATACGGTGAGGTCTGTGGCATCATTGAAGACCGTAACCGCCGTAATAGGCTGCAGGTTACTTTTGACATGCTAATGGGGGAAGGACAATTTAGAGACCTTAATCAACAATTGACCTACCCTGAACAAGCTTATCCACAAATCAATGAGGCAGCCCTAAAGGCATGGAAAAGGCTCCCTGCCTCGAATAGAAAGGCTGAGGACTTATCAAAAATCCGGCAGGGGCCTGACGAGCCTTATCAGGATTTTGTCGCTTGACTTCTCGAGGCAGTGTCAAAAATTATAGGAGATGAGGAAGCCGGAACTATTTTAACTAAACAGATGGCATATGAGAATGCTAATACTGCTTGTCAGGCTGCTTTAAGACCTTATAGGAAAAAGGGAGGTTTAGCGGATTATGTAAGAATTTGTGCTGACATCGGCCCTTCCTATCTTCAGGGATTGTCTATGGCTGCTGCTATCCAGGGAAAAACTATCCAGGAAGTTTTATATCAACAAACTAAGAACAAGAATAGTGTAAAGAAGGGAGGGCCTCCTGGCAGTTGTTTCTCATGCAGACAATTGGGACACCGCATGGCACAATGCCCTAAGAAAAACAACGTAGATAGCACCAAAAATCCTAATGTATGCCCTAGATGTAAGAAAGGAAAACACTGGGCTAGAGACTGCAGATCTAAGACAGATGTGGATGGCAAACCTCTTCCGTCACAGTCGGGAAACTGGGTGAGGGGCCAGCCCCAGGCCCCGAAACAGTGTTATGGGGCACTTCAGAACGAACTTCAGCCCAACCCAACTGGCCCGATATTAAGAGCCTCCTCCGAGCTACCCCAGGCAGCGCAGGATTGGACTTGTGTGCCGCCGCCTACACAGTACTAACACCTGAGATGGGGATGCAAGCCATTCCCACTGGAGTTTTCGGGCCTTTACCAAAAGGAACTGTAGGCTTAATTATTGGCAGAAGTAGTTGGACCATGAAAGGCTTATCGGTATCCCCTGGAGTAATTGATGCAGACTATATGGGAGAACTCAAAATTATGGCTCATGCGCCTTTAAATATAATCAGTATTCCCACAAATCAACGAATAGCCCAGTTAGTTCTGTTGCCTCTTCACATGGAGGGGAAAGTTGCCTCTAGACGAGAGCGCAATACTGATGGTTTTGGTTCATCTGATGTATATTGGGTGCAGTCTATTTCTGCTGAACGGCCTAAACTCGACCTTTTTATTGAGAATAAAAAATTTTCAGGAATTTTAGATACTGGTGCAGATGTATCAGTTATAGCTGAGGAGCATTGGCCTCAACATTGGCTCAAACAAGAAGCTTACTCCACCTTGAGGGGAATAGGACAGTCTCAAAGTCCACAGCAGAGTAGCCGCATCCTGCATTGGAGGGACTCTGAGGGACATGAAGGAGATTTTCAGCCCTTTATTCTCCCTCATCTCCCGGTCAATTTATGGAGAAGAGATGTTATGCAACAAATGGGAGTTTATATGTTTGCCCCAAAATAAAGCTGTTTCTAACATGATGTTAAACCAAGGACTCCTCCCTCAACAGGGGCTAGGAAAAGATAATCAAGGAATTACTCAACCCATATTGCCCGACTCAAAACCATTCAGATCTGGACTAGGGTGTTTTTAATGGGGGCTACTGATTCTCCTGTAATCCATGCAGACCCAATCAGTTGGAAAACTGATGAGCCTGTCTGGGTTGATCAGTGGCCCCTGACCAAAGAAAAGATTGCTGCAGCTGAGCAGTTGGTACAGGAGCAATTGCATTTAGGACATATTGAGCCTTCTAATTCACCTTGGAATTCCCCTATATTTGTTATTAAAAAGAAATCTGGCAAATGGAGATTGCTTCAAGATCTTCGAAAAGTTAATGAGACCATGGTGGTTATGGGACCACTCCAGCCCGGTTTGCCCTCACCTGCTGGGATACCACGTGCAACCTATAAAATAATTATAGATTTAAAAGATTGTTTTTATACGATACCCCTGCATCCTAATGATTGTCATCGCTTTGCTTTTAGCATCCCCTCCACAAATTTTAAACAGCCTGCACGAAGATATCATTGGAAAGTTCTTCTGCAGGGTATGGCTAACAGCCCCACACTTTGTCAAAAATTTGTTGATCAGGCGATTGATCCCGTTCGAAAGGCTTATCCTGAAGTTTATTTAGTTCATTATATGGATGACATTTTACTTGCTCATTGTATAGAGGGTATTCTTTTGCAAGCGTATGACCTGCTATTGCTTCAATTAACTAAATTTGGATTGCAAATTGCTTCTGAAAAAGTACAACGATGCCTGCCGTTTTCTTATTTGGGGTTTAGGCTAGAGAGAGAGACCTTTCGAGCGCAGAAACTTCAGATTCAAAAAGATAATCTGAAGACTTTAAATGACTTTCAGAAATTATTAGGGGACATAAATTGGATCCGTCCCTATCTAAAATTGACTACTGGAGAATTGAAACCTTTGTTTGATATTTTAAAAGGACCTACCAATCCTTCCTCTCCCAGAATATTAAATGATGAAGGGCGAGCTGCTCTGGCATTGGTTGAAAAGGCCCTCTCTCAGCATTTTGCTACCTACTGTGATTTTTCTCAACCGTGGGGACTATATGTGTTTCCCTCTAAACATACCCCGATGGCAGTGTTATATCAAAATGCTCCCTTACAGTGGATCCATTTACCTGTATCGCCTTCAAAAGTTCTTACTCCTTTTTTTGATTTCATTAGCCTCCTCGTTGCCAAAGGAAGGCGTCTTTCCAGAGAAATGTTGGGAGCCGATCCTGCTTACATTTATGTGCCCTATACCAAAGAACAGCAGGAATGGCTTTTTCAGTTTAATGACTCGTGGGCTTTGGCATTTTCCTCCTTTACAGGTCAAATTATTAATCATTTACCTTCTGATAAACTTTTGCATTTTGCCAGCCAGCATTCATTTATTTTTCCAAAGAATGTTTCTAATGTTCCTATTCAAGATGCTCTTATGATCTTTACTGATGGATCCTCCAATGGAACTGCTGCCTTTGTGGTTAATGATACCCCTTTCTCCTGGCAGACGAACTATACATCGGCTCAAGAAGTAGAACTTTCAGCCGTTCATAAAGTATGCTCACAATATTCCTCACAGTCTTTTAATTTGTTTACTGATAGCAAATACATTGCTCATGCTTTGCAATATATAGAAACTGTTCCCTTTATTTCTACTGTGAATTCTAACATTCAACATTTGTTACGTTCAATTCAGTCTCTGCTGCAACAGCGCACCTTACCCTGCTTCTTTGGACATTTACGTGCCCACACTAGGCTTCCTGGACCTCTATCTATGGGAAATCAGATGGCTGATTCTCACACTAGAGTTTTTCTTTCACAGGTGGAAGCAGCACAGCAATCACATGCGCTACATCACCAGAATAGTAATACTCTTCGTTTGCAGTTTCAAATCCCTCGAGAGACTGCACGACAAATTGTTAAATCTTGTTCTGTTTGCCCTAAGTTTCTCCCAGTTCCACATCTTGGCGTTAATCCTCGCGGGCTTCTACCGAATCATCTTTGGCAAATGGATGTCACTCATGTCCTTTCCTTTGGTCGTTTAAAGTACGTTCATGTATCTATTGACACCTTTTCAGGATATATTGTGGCATCCTTACAGACTGGTGAAGCCGCAAAACATTCTATCTCACATTGTCTTTATGCTTTTTCCATTTTAGGCACGCCAAAGATTATAAAAACTGATAATGGCCCCGGCTATGTCTCCTCTGCCTTCAAAAATTTTTGTTCCTCTTTTTCTATCACCCTAAAAACAGGCATTCCTTATAATCCACAGGGTCAAGGCATCGTGGAACGTGCTAATCAAACTTTGAAACTACAGCTTCAAAAAATACAGAGGGGGGAGCTCTACCCCCTTCTACCCAGAAATTACCTTAATCACGCTTTATATATTTTAAATTTTTTAATTTTAGATAAAGAAGGACATTCAGCCACGCAGAGATTTTGGGACCCTCAGATTTCCAGCAGAAAGCCGATGGTCTTGTAGAAAGACCCGCTGGATAATAACTGGCATGGCCCAGATCCCGTGTTAATTTGGGGGAGGGGTCAGGTATGTGTTTTTCCACAGGATGCCGAAGCACCGCGCTGGCTCCCGGAAAGGCTGGTAAGCCAGACGGAGGAGATCACTGAATCAGCAATTAGGTCGGCTGACTTTACAGCAGAAGAATCTTCTCCCAACAAATCAGCAGATGCATGAGTGTTAATGCATACTTATATTACAAAAATAGATCTGTTTCTTCTCCTAATGATTTTAATCGATTTGAGGGTGACTACTACCAAGTTTGGGATGAATATTTCTGGATGACCCCTGAAAAAGGACAGCTACTGACCCCTGCTGACATTTGCTGGGAGCAAAAGACTCATGTACCAACATTTGGAGGCTGAGAATTTCCAGGATATCACATGAAACATATGGGACTATTGCCTACCCACAAATGTAAGACTGTAATGGATGTAACATTTATTGTCAACAAGTCTGTTACTTGGCCAGGGACAGATTGGGAAAATAGCCCTGATATAAGATGGGTAACCCCAAATAACACTCGATGGATTTGTGGATACAACCTTTGGCCCTGGCTCCCTGTAAGATGGGTGGGGAGATGTACCCTAGGGTTTGTGTTTGCCCCTGGGAGAATTCATAAGCAAAAAATTAGTCAACCTGTTAATTTACCTTATGTTAAAGCCCGGTGGTCA
Organism: Cervus elaphus; assembly: GCF_910594005.1. Lineage (NCBI taxonomy): Eukaryota > Metazoa > Chordata > Mammalia > Artiodactyla > Cervidae > Cervus > Cervus elaphus. The sequence goes on along the minus strand of NC_057830.1, from coordinate 18,787,776 downwards.
CGCTCTGTTTTTCATTGGTATGATTATTTAGCCTCAATTTTTGTGCCCTCTTTAGGAGCCACTGATATTATGCTCAGGGTAGAGGCTTTGAACAATTTTACAAAACAAGCTTTGACAGATACTAGAAGAGCTTTAGAGGCTCTTAATGAAGAACAAAAACAGATGAGAAAAGCCGTTCTACAAAATCGTATGGCTCTGGATATTCTAACAGCCTCTCAAGGGGGAACATGTGCCTTAATAAAAATGGAGTGTTGTGTATATATTCCTGATTATTCCTCAAATGTTTCTGATGCTTTAGAAGATATGAAACAACAAGTAGCCGCTATGGATTTTTCTGACTCCAGCATTTGGAGTCAGATATCTGCCTGGTATCATAGTGGTTGGTGGAAATCTATAATTTTCATCATTATATGCATATTGTTATTGCTGTGTTTTGGCCCTTGCATTTGTCAATGCATATCTGAGATGATAAATAAAAGATTGCTGATGTTCTCCCGTTTGCAAACGTGGCCATTTCCTTCGAGGGAGATATAATGGCCATTAGTCAAAAGAAAAGGGGGAGATGCGGGGAGCCGGCCTGACTGCTCAGGCCCCTTCTCGGCCCTGAGAGAGATCAAAAGGTCCCTCTCTGTCCCGCCACCCCTGATTTGTTAAAGTGCAAATTGGCCTTTCTCACCTCCCTCAAGGAAATCACTGCAGCCACCATTTGCCCATTTTCCTGACTCTGATAAGATTATCGGGCTCCTGTGAATGGCTTATGTCTAGGTAGTCTTTACCTGATTGTAAGACGCTGCTGCCATGCTCTGCTGGAGTTAAGATAAAACTCCTGAGCTAAAACTAGTGTCTGCAGTTCTGCACGTATGCAAGTCTTTGATCTAAAATTTGGTGAATCCTGTTAGTATATATATGTATGTTACCCCTCAATAAAGTCGTCGGAATCAGTCACAAGCTGACTCCATCCCTCTCAACCCCGTCTTTCCTAGTCTTTTATTTCTCAGGTGCTCTGGTGATTGCGTCCTCGACCCGTTCATCTAGCCGGCAGGCCCGGCAATTATTAACCATATGTGGGAAAACTAAATATTTACTTAAATCCACTTTTAAAAAACCCATCAGATAAACCAACAATAACCAAAGGAGATATTATAGAATAAGTTCATCTTAATAGTATACAAAATACAGCATACAAAACTTAAGGAGGCAAGGGAATTAATTCCCTGGTGGTCCAGTGGTTGGACCTCTGCACTGCCACTGCTTAAAGTGAAGGTTTGATCCTGGTAGGGGATCTAAGATCCCTCAGGCTGAGCGATGCAGGCAAAAAATAAATAGTGGTTTTATAACACAAAATTCTATGTTAAAAAAATAACAACACATGTAAATCCATGTGTCATGTCAATGTATGGCAAAAACCACTACAATATTGTAAAGTAATTAGCCTCCAACTAATAAGAATAAATGAAAAAATAAATAAATAAAAAATAACAAAATAAAAACTAAAAGTAAACTAGAAGTAGAAATGAAAAATAAAATGAAGATAAAAGTACATATTAATAAAACAGAAAGGGAAGATCCTACACAAAATTTTAAAAGGAGAAAAGCTGTCTTTTTGACTCAGAAAATCTGAGGTACGAGGACAGAGCCAGCGAAGACACTAGTGCCCTCCCCAACCCCACCGCGAGCAGTCGACAGCCGCTGACTGGAGTGCACAGACCTGAGGGCACACAGCTGCTATGAGCTGGCCGCACTGGACCTCGGCTCCAGGCCTCCTCCAGCACCTCCACAGGGCTTACTTCAGGATGTGGGGCCTGTCAGTCGGGGAACCCCCATTTCCAGTCGGCGCTGCGCTTGAACCACGTGGAAGTTCACCCCTGTTCTGTTTGAGACGGTGAGGCAGAGCCGAGGCTCTGAGTCAGCTGAGGCTCACGCCGCCGCCGGTGGGCACAGATGGCAGGTACCTAACGTCTGACTGGCCTCTCCAAGGAGCGTGGGCCAGTCTCCAAGAGGCTCGCACCCGCACAGAGGTGGGCTCCCTGCAGAACAGGGGAGGGAGGTGTCCTCCCAGAGCCTGGGCCCCCTCGAGCCTCCGGGTCACTGTGGGGTCGGAGAACAAAGCCTGCAGCCTCACAGAAGCCTCAAGGCAGCTATCCTGCCGAGGCCGGCTGCCGGAGTCGCGATTGCTTCCTTAGCCTGGCCTCCATGAAGGTGACGTTGAGCGCGCGAGGCAAAGGACGAAGACTGATCCTTTTCAGGAGCCTGAGTGGGCGGATGGCAGAGCTTTTGCTGCGGCAGGCATGGAGGCCTGGCGACCAGTGATGATGCTTGAGGTTCTTCAGAGGCAGGCTGGCTGGGGTTGGCTGGCAGGCTTAGACCGGAAGTAGTTGTGGCCGTACTTTCATGCTGTCTCCGACTGAGCAATCTCTTATAGTGGTTTTCTTCCTGCATCCCCCATTAGCCGCTGTTGGTTGCTGAGGTTGGGGGGGTTGATTTGTTTTGTGGCGCTTTTGAAACTACTGGGAGACTGGTTTTTACGATGATGGGCTCGGGAAACTTCCAGAATTCGTTTTCCTCATCCCAGCAAGACTTGCGGCTAATGAGTCTCCAGGTTACTGTACTTAACAATCCCAGCAAATCAGTGGTTGCACCTGCTCCAGGAGCTGCTGAAAGAGCAGTCATGTTTTTGCCAACCTAACAAGGTTGGTTAACAAGATGGTTAACAAGCAATCAATCTTTGCTAGCTCAAATTCTGACTTTTGCAGATCTTTGACCTCTCTCTACTTCCCTCCCCCTCTTTCTCTTCCCCCCATATATATGTATGTAAAAAAAAGGAATTATCAAAAAAATTTCTCACAAAGAAAACTTGATAGTTAGATGTTTTCACTGAGAGTTCCAGGAAACATTCAATCCAGACTTTTTTTTTTTTTTTTTTTTAATTTTCTTCTAATAAAGCAGAAGAGAATGGAACTCTCCTTCTCTGAAACACTTTTTGAGACCAACTAACTCTGGCTTCCTACGTGGCCGTAGTGGTAAAGATCCCGCCTGTCAATGCAGGAGACTAAGAGTCTAGGATTAGATCCCTGAGTGGGGAAGATGCCCTGAAGAAGGGATGACAACCTACTCCAATAATCTTGCTTGAAGTGAAGAAGAGTGGGACATGACTGAAGCGACTTAGCATGTTCAAAACTCTGAATATACATCCTGACAATAAAATTATTTTTTAAAAAATCAGACAAATATCCACCATGAATATAAAATTCATAAACATAAAATTTGTTAATAGTATTGTCAAATTGAATCCAACAATAATTAAGAGGATAGAACCTTTTGAGCAAATAGGAATAGAAGGACATTTGAATGTACTTAAATTAATCCATATAATTCATCATTAGCAAAGGAGATAAAACATATTTCAATAAATGCAGAAAAAGAATTTGACAGAATTCAACACTCCTTATTCATTCTTTAAAAAAAGCACTCAGCAAACAAAAAGAAACTCAATTTGGTAAAGTCACTCTGGAGAAGGAAATGGCAGCCCACTCCAGTACTCTTGCCTGGAAAAATCCCATGGATGGAGGCGCCTGGTAGGCTACAGTCCATGGAGTTGCGAGAGTCTGACATGACTGAGCGACTTCACTTTCACTTTTCACTCTCGTGCATTGGAGAAGGAAATGGCAACCCATTCCAGTATTCTTGCCTAGAGAATATTAAGCATAGAGGAGCCTGGTGGGTTGCTGTCTATGGGGTCGCACAGGGTCGGAAACGACTGAAGTGACTCAGCAGCAACAGCAGCACATAGGATAAATATAAATCTCATAAATACTTGATGTTGAAATATTTAATGTCTTTTCCTGTAAGATTAAAAACAAGACAATGATGCCTGTTATACCATTTATTTAACACTACACTCAAGTATTTAAGCTCGATATATGTGCATAAAAATATGCAAGTTTACTACCCTTGTGCATTCTTTTAATTACCAGTATAATCAAGATATAAAGTCATCTGACAGTTGCCTTTTTTAAATTGATTTTAATTTGATTTGATTATGGTTAGAGGACACATTTTGTATGTTTTCAATGTATTGAAGTTTTTGGTTTTTTTTTCTTTTCTTTTCTTTTTTTATGGACTGGGATAGGGCTAATCTTGTTGAATGTTCCAAGAGCACTTGAAAAAAAAATGTGCAGCCTTATGTAGCTAAGGGTGACATGCTATATACGTATAATATATTCATTTGGCTGCTGACATTGTTAAGGTCCTTTATGTGTTTGCTGATTTTCTAAGAGTTCCTTCAGTTTTTGAGGACGGGGGTAGTTGGATTAAAGTCCCCAAGTATAACTTCATATGTGTCTGTTTTTTCTTTCAGCTCTATCAGTTTTTCTTCATGCCATTTGAGTTTCTATAGTTTGGTGTGTATACATTTAGAATCATTATACTATCCTTTTCTTTGGAGACTTTTAAAATTATGTATTTGAGTAGAGGAAGCTGTGTTTTCAGTGGGAGCTTAATTTTGAAAGCCTTTGAAATCTTATTTTGTACAGTTTATCTGGTACTGCTTATGTACTTTTATGTACCAGATAAACTGGTCTCTGCTGATGTTGCATGAGTAGGCAGAACAGGTTTTCCAGAACCACCAGGAGTGTCTCTTGGTGGAAAAGGCATGTATGGAGATAAGTGCTCCTTGGCTGCCCTCATATCCCCAGCTGGGAGAAAAAAGTCTTAACCTGTGGAAATAAATGGGCCTCCCAGACTGAGGCAGTTTCTTTTTCTGCCTATGTCCCCGGGCAGGGGAGGAGAATCCCAAGACTGTGAATTGCTGCAAAATCTGGTGTAGCTGATTCTCTTGCAAAGTCAGGTCTTCCACCTTTTTATCTCTAGACAGTAAAGAGTGTTTAAGCCTCAGTGGGATCAAGAATGCTTCCCCTGGGCACTCCTTTTTGGGACTCCCAATTGGCACCCCTTGACAGTTATGTGAAGCTTGCCTGATGTTGCCATAGGGACTTGTCTGGTGCAAAGGATGAGCTTACCTGGGCTGCCTTCTATTGCTAGGTTGGGGGTGGAAGACACCTGTTAATATACTGCTTCACTCTGTTGGGAAACACCAGATGCACTGAAATAAGGCTATTCTTCCATTCCTGTGGTCAGCCAACTCCTTACCTTTCTATTACTATCTTCAGAATTCTCGTATGTTTATTTCTTGTGTCATTTCTAGGATTTTATAGTTGTATTTGATAAGCAGAGGGGGTGAAAATTGGTTCTACACGAACCTGTCCAAACTAGAACTCTCTCAAAGGTATTTTTAGAAAGAAGAAAAAGTTGTAGAGCTTATATTACCTAATTTCAAGTTTTATTATAAAAGTTCATTGTTAAAAAAAAAAAAAAAAAAAAGTTCATTGTTTAAGAGAAGGTGGTTTGGCAAGATGATAGATGCTAAATCAAAAGAAAAATAGAAAGTATAGAAATAGAATTGGGATGGATCTTTCGTTGATTTTCCCTAAAGTTTTCAAGGTGATTAAATGGAGAATGGAAAGATTTGGAAATGATTGGTGCCTGAAGAACTGAAAAGCCATATGAATAAAAAAGAACCTTAAGCTTTACCTCATTACTCTACACAAAAGTAAACATAGAATGAGTCATGGCTCTAAATATAAAGACTAAAATTATAAAATTTCTATAAAAATGTTTATGACTTTGGTTGTTTAGTCACTAAGTCATGTCTGACTTTTGCAACCCCATGGACTGTAGCCTGCCAGGTTCCTCTGTCCATGGGATTTTCCAGGCAAGAATACTGGAGTGGGTTGCCATTTCCTTCTCCAGGGGTCTTCCTGACCCAGGAATCAAACCCGGGTCTCCCGCATTGCAGGCAGACTCTTTACCAACTGAGCTTTGAGGGAAGCCCTTATGACTTTAACACTGTCAAATATTTATTAGGTAGTAGTATAAAGGAAGAAGCATAAAATTAAAACAATAAGTTATAAATCAGAATTTATCATACATTCTCAGCATCATTAGTCATGAGGGAATTACAATCTAAGAACACAATGTGATACTAATGTACAACTCTTAAAATGGCTGAAATTAAATAGAATTAAGTTCAAACTGGTGAAGATGGAGAACAACTTGCTGGAGAATACCCTGCTGGTAGGAATATGAAATGGTACAACCACTCTGGAAATCTGGTCCAGTGGCTTCTTTAAAAGTTAAATATTCACCTGTCACAAATTCACCATTCAACTTATAGGTATACGCCAGAGAAATGAAAACATTTTTTCACAAAGAACTGCATAAGAATATTCATAGCAACTATTATTCATAATAGTGAAAAACTGAAAACAACACATGTTCATCAACTGGTGTATGGCTAAGCAAAATGTGAAATATCTATGCAAAAGAATGCTACTCAGCACTAAAGATGAACATGCTACTGATGCAAAAACCCAACATGATGAATCTTAAAGTCATTATGCTGGGTGAAGAAAGCCAGAAATAAAAGTCTATGATCACTGATTCTATTTTATATATATGTGTGTGTGTGTGTGTGTGTGTGTGTGTGTATTAGCGAAAGAAAATCAAACTTATAATGACAGTAAACAGTGTGCAAAGATTCCAAAATAGTACAAAGAAACACTTGGTGATGAAAATATTCTGTACCTTCATGTCAGCAGTGATTTTACAAATGTATATACATGTCAAAATGCATCAAATTGCATGCTTTGGCTAGGAGTTTCTTTCTTTTCTCCCTTTCTTTTGGGACCTAGATAAATAAGAAACTGATTACATAAAAAATATGTAAAGATAGTACTAAATTGTTTCTCTGCCTCTCAGGATATAGATTCTTTGCTATTCTTTCCCCCACAACTATTGTATGTGAGGGGATGAAACTGTTTAAAAAAAAGTGTATTTTAATTGAAAGAAGCATTACGTTAGGATTGAGTACAGAAATACACGTATTATGGTAAATATCTTCAATATCTACTCTATGTACCCTGTGTTGTTTAAATTGTTTGCATAGAGTATATATTCAAATTATAATTTTAAATTGCTATAATAAAAACAGAAAACAACACTATTCATTTTCTCATCAATCAAAGATAGTCACTGTCAATATTTTAGTATATAGTTTCTCACAATTCCCTATCTAGTTTTCACAAGGAAACTGCTTTGATTATAAAGTAATGTGTGGTTTATCCTAAATAATTTGAACTTCACTATCATTTGGAAGAAAATAAAAATCATCTAAAATTTCATTGTCCTGATAACAGTTAGCAACAGTTTGTTGACAATTCATTCAGAATCTCTTTTATTCATGTGTATGCATATACACTCCCTTCTATATTTTTCATAATTGAATTATAGTAAGTTTAGTAGCTGCCTCTTTTATTAATAAAAATGCATTGTTTATACAGTGAAAATCATGAAACACTTTACAGTAAAACTGTCTATGCTATTACAGTGTTCAGTGAACATCATTAGCCTTACACAGATTGAACGTATCTGTCAATATAATTCATACAAAATAAAAAATTTCTCAATTTTGAAAGAAAAAAGTAGAAAATAGAACTAGCATTACATAATATAATTGTGTATGTCAGATTGGTAAGTTACAAGAAGATTGTGGAAGATCAGTGATTTGAAATCATCAGGAAAGGCTTTTGAGTGGAGGAAAATTGAACAGTGGGTATAAAATGGACACTTTATACAAATAGTAGATAATCAGTACCAAAAAACAGTTGAACTTATAAAAGGGCTTCAAAAAAGCAAATATAGAATATATTGACTTTTATTTTCTGAATATCAAATTACCACCAAGTTAGCAGCTTAAAAGAACAAAAATTTATAACCATATAATTTCTATGGGTCAGGAGTCTTGTCACAGTTTGTCTGAATCCTTCATTCAGGGTCTCACAAGGCTGACTTCAAAGTGTCAGCTTTCTCATGTGGAGGCATCACTGGGAAAACATCTGTTTGCAAGCTGAACTGGGTTGTTAGCAGAATTCATTCCCTTGCAGTTGAAATTCTAAAGTCAACGCTTTCTTGCATGCTGGACCTCACTCTCAGAGCCTAGATACTACCCTTGGAGTCCAATCGCCTGATTTTCTTGAAACTTGGCAGGTTATTGATTCAAATTCAGCAGGAGAACCTCTCATTTCAGCTCTCCCTGATTCTTTCTGTTGCTAACCTCTAGATTATCTTTTAAAGTAGTCACCTGATTAGATCAGGCCCTGTCAGGAAATGCCCCTTTTGATTAACCTAAAGTCAATATATTTGTTGCTGTTCAGTTGCTAAGTCGTGTCCAGTTCTTTGCAACCTCATAGACTGTAGCACGGCAGGCTTCCCTGTCCCTCACTCTCTCCCGGAGTTTGCTCAAACTCATGTCCATTGCATTGATGGTGCCATCCAACTATCTCATCCTCTGATGCCTTCCTCCCCTCCTGCCCTCAGTCTTTCCCCGCATCATGGTCTTTTGCAATGAATAGGCTGTTTGCTTCAGGTGACCAACGTATTGGAGCTTCGGATTCAGCATCTATCCTTCCAATGAATATTCAGTGTTGATTTCTTTAGGATTGACTGGTTTAATATCCTTGATATCCAGAAAGTCAATATATAGTGCCTTTTATTATATCTGCAATATTGATACACCTTTGATATAATAAGGTTACTGAATCACAAGCACAGTATCCCATAATCTGTGCAGTTTCTTCCTGAACTCAAAGGGAAGAAATTATCAGAATTTGTACATCAGAAGATGTGAGTTTTCATGTTCATTTAGCAATTATATCTATGACATAGGGGAGACATAGAAAAATGAAGAAGCCTACATCTTCTGTATTACAGAGAGAAGGAAATTAGAGTTGTTTTAGGATCAGATTCTGAACAGTAAAAAAAAGGGAAAAAAATCTGAGAAAAAAGGTCAAAGGTTAAAATTTGAGAAAAAGACAAAGTTTAGTTTTTCATAAATATGAAAATATAGTTGTTTTATTAGTTTAACCTAACAGAGCAGTTTATAGAGAAACTTATACTATGCCAACTACATTTATAAAGAAGTAAATAAGTGTATAAAATCTATGTTAAAAAGCTGCAAAAATACCTCTTTCTCTACTTTTATAATTTGCAAGTTTCTAAGTAAGTATTAAGAATCTCTTTCTATAATGACTCAAAACACAGAATATAGGTCCAAAATGCCTGAGCCTGAAAACTGGCTCTGCCAATTAAATGCTCTCTGACTTAATATTTCTGTACCAGAGTTTTTGTTACCTGCAAAGTAGTCAGTAATAATACTACATGCCTTACAGTGCTGTTCCAGGACTAAATAAGTTAATTATATGAATTACTGAGAACAATAGTCGCTACTTATTGACATTTTAAACATATATATCTTTTATAGCATTTTAACTCTCTTTCACATTGAAATAGGACTTAGAAGAAGGTGATACAGTCATTCCTCAGTATCAGGGGTTATGATACAGTCATTCCTCAGTATCAGGAGTTATAGGTTTCAGGACTCCTGCAGATGCCAAAATTGGTGGAGGCTAAAGTCTCATATAAAATGGAGTAGTACAATTGACCCTCTGTTTCCACCCAGGTTCACCATCCACGGATTCAGTTCAATCCAAAATAGCTTGAACCTGTGAGTGCAGAACCTGATGATACAGAGGCTGATTGTACTGATCTACTGCTTGCATAAATCATTAAGTGAAGATATGTAATTTGTTTAAAATTATAGAGTTGAAATCAACTCTTCATCTTGTGTTATTCATGATATACTGTTCTACATGGCAGTGTTTAATGATGATTTAAGAGAATACCAGATATTTTTTATTAAAACTCTCACAGACTAGATTTTCATTTTCAGTAAATGACTCACTCTACTGAATGATAATTTAATAGCAATAAATAAGATGCTTTATATCCAAAACTATAAGCCTGATACTCTTATAGAGAAAAGAGAGTTGGCTAATATAAAGTTCTTGGTGTATAATATTTCTCCTTCATAATCCATTGGAAATTTCCCTTTTATTCAGTAATTTAAAATTATGGAAGAAAAGTCTTAGGCTCACTTTTGTTGATGAAACTTTGCAGCCTAAGTTCTTAAGGAATATTTTGTTTAAATTTCTACTTAGAGTTTTGTTCATACATGTAAAGTGTGTTTTATTCCATCATTTTTTTCTGGCCTGAGTTTATTACTTTTTCCTTTTTTTGACTTCAGTAATAATTTGAAGCATATTTAGCAAAGGCAGAATTGTGGTTACAAGCCAGTTTCACTTTTAAATTGAAAGGTCTTTAGGAACTTTGATGGTAGTTCAGTGGCTGTCTTTGTGCTCTCAATGCACAGGGCCTGGGTTCCATCCCTGGTCAGGGAGTTAGATCCCACATACTTCAGGCAAGGGCAACAAGAGCAAAAATGAATAAAAATATGGTATGCTAAAAACCTTTTGTGTGATGAAGGGAAAGCAAAATGAAGACGATATTTGCAAATGATATATCTAATAAAGTGTTAATATCTAACATGTATAAAGAACACATACAATTTAGTGAAAAAAAAATCTGATTAAAAATTGATCAGAGAATCTGAATAGACTTTTCTAAAGAAGTCTTATAAATGGTCAGCAGACAAATAGAAAGATGCTCAATATCAATAATCAAATACAAATCAAAGCCACCTGTAAGAATGGCTGTTATCAAAAGAAGAAACAATGTGTTGGCAAAGATATGAAGAAAGGGGAACCCTTTTGCACTGTTGGTAAGAATGTAAATAGTGCAGCCACTATGGAAAACAGTGTAGAAATTTCTCAAAAAAACCGAAAATCATATAGTCCCACAACTCCATTTCCGGGTATTTATCCAAAGAAAATGAAAACACTGTTCAAAAACATGTATCTACCCTATTTATAATAGCCAAGGTATGGAATCACCTATCTATCAATAGGTGAATGAATAAAGAAGATGTGCTGCACACACATATACTTACATATAGACACATTTAACAAAATATGAATACATGTATAATGGAATATTAATCAACTATAAGAGAGAAGGAAATCTTGCCATTTGCAGCAACATGGATGGGTCTGAAGGGTATTATACTAAGTGAAATTAGTCATAGAAAAACACTGTATGATTTCATTTATATGTTTCACTAAAAAACAAAACAGAAATTGTCATAGAACAAATGTAGCTACCAGAGTGGAGAGAGGTAGGGGACTGAAAAAATAAGTGATAGGGATTAAAAGGTACAAATTTTCCACTATAAAATAAATAAGTCATGAGGAAGTACAGCATAGAGAATATAGTCAGTAATATTGTAACAACTTTTATGGTGACAGATGGTATCTAGAGGTATATAGTAATCATTTCATAATGTATAAAATATCAAATATTGTACACCTGAAACTAATATAATATTGTATGTTAAGCCTAGTCTATTTTAAAAATAATGAAAGTTCTTTATTTATATTATTAGTATATTTCATTACTTGGAATTCACAAATATTTGTGAATTAAGTTGTAGACAACTTTAATAAATACACAAATATTTGTCAGAAAGTAAAAATAAATATTATGATAAATCACACCATAATCCATTTGTAGTATTAAAAACAAAAATCAACTGAGTAAATTTGAAGATCTAATTGGCTTTATTCAAAGATTCATGAGCTGACAGAATTTCAAGTAGTAAATAGGTGCTCTGAGAAGCTGTACAAAATAGAAGATTTCATATGCAGAAGAATAGGACAAGAAAATATTGGCAAACGAAAAGGTTGTTTCAAGCCAGGCGATTTTCTTTTGGTGGAAGGAAATGGCAGGAGTCTCTATCTTGCAGAGACTTTCATCTTCAATAGTGTTAATCAAGAAATTTCACCAGAAAAACAAACAACCCAATCAAGAAGTGGGAAGAAGACCTAAACAGACATTTCTCCAAAGAAGACATACACATGGTTAACAAATACATGAAAGGATGCTCAACATTGCTCATTATTAGAAAGATGCAAGTCAAAACTGCAATGAGATACCACTTCACACCAGTCAGAATGGCCATCATAAAAAGTCTATAAACAATAAATGCCAGCGAGGGTGTGGAGAGAAGGGAACCCTCTTGCATTACTGGTGGGAATGTAAATCAATACAGTCACTATGGAAGATGGTATGGAGATTCCTTAAAAAACTAGGAATAAAACCACTATGTGACCCAGAAATCCCATTTCTAGGCATATACCCTGAGGAAACCAAAATTGAAAATGACACATGTACCAAAATGTTCGCTGAAGCACTATTTACAATAACTAGAACATGGAAGCAACCTAGATGTCCACCAACAGATGATTGGATAAAGAAGCTGTGGTACATATATACAATGGAATATTACTTGGCCATAAAAAATGAACACATTTGAGTCAGTTCAAATGAGGTGGATGAACCTAGAGCCTATTATACAGAGTGAAGTAAGTCAGACAGAGAAAGATAAGGCATTGTGTACTGATGCACATATATGGGATCTAGTAAGATGGCATGGATGAATTTATTTGGAGGGCAGCAAAGTCATGTAGGGCCATCTAAGACAGATAGGTCATGGTGGAGGGTTCTGACAAAACATGGTCCACTGGAGAAGGCAATGGCAAGCCACTTCAGTATTCTTGCCTTGAGAACCTCATGAACAGTGTGAAAAGGCAAAAATTTATGACGCTAAGACATGAACTCCTCAGGGAAGTAGGTGTCCAACATGCCACTGGAAAAGAATGGAGAAATAACTCCAGAAAGAATGAAGAGAAGGAGTCAAAACAAAAACAATGCCCAGTGGTGGATGTATCTGGTAATAGAAGTAAAATCTGATGCTGTAAGAATAATACTGCATAGGAATCTGGAATGTTAGGTCCATGAATCAAGGTAAATTGGAAGTGGTCAAACTGCAGATGGCAAGAGTGAACATTGACATTTTAAGAAATCGGTGAACTAAAATGGGCCAGAATGGGCAAATTTTATTCAGATGACTGTTACATCTACTCCCGAGGGCAAGAATCTCTTAGAAGAAATGGAGTAGCCCCCATACTACACAAAACAGTCCAAAATGCAGAACCTGGGTGCGTTCTCAAAAATGACAGAATGGTCTCTGTATGTTTCCAAGGCAAACCATTCAGTATCATAGTAATACAAGTCTATGCCCCAAACAATAATGCTGAAGCAGCTGAAGTTGAACGGTTCTATGAGGACCTACAAGACCTTCTAGAACTAACACCAAAAAAAAAAAAAAAAGATGTCCTTTTCATCTTGGGGACTGGAATGCAAAACTAGGGACTCAAGAGGTACCTGGAGTAATAGGCAACGTTGGCCTTGAAGTACAAAATAAAAGAGAGCAAAGACTGACAGAGTTCTGTGAAGAGAACAGACTGGACATAGCAAACACCTTCTTCCGGTAACACAAGCAAACACTCTACACATGGACATCACCAGATTGTCATCATGGAACTCAGATTGATTATATTCTTTGCAGCTGAAGATGGAGCTCTATACAGTCAGCAAAAACAAAACCAGGAGCTGACTGTGGCTCAGATCATGAACTCCTTATTGCCAAATTCAGACTTAAATTGAAGAAAGTAGGGAAAACCACTAGACCATTCAGGTATGACCTAAATCAAACCCCTTACGATTCCACAGTAGAAGTGAGAAATAGAGTCAAGGGATTAGATCTGTTAGAGTGCCTGAAGAAGTACTAATGGAGGTTTGTGACATTGTACAGGAGGCAATGATCAAGACAATCCCCAAGAAAAAGAAATGCAAAAAGGTAAAATGTTTGTCTCAGGAGGCCTTACAAATAGCTGAGAAAAGGAGAGAAACTAAAGGCCAAGGAGAAAAGAAAAGATATAGCCATCTGAATTCAGAGTTCCAAAGAATAGCAAGGAGACATGCTTGCTATTTGAGGAGACAAGCCTTCCTCAATGACCAATGCAAAGAAATAGATGAAGACAACGAAGCAACAGTTAGAACTGCCATGGAACAACAAACTGGATCCAATTTGGGAAAGGAGTGCATCTAGACTATGTATTGTCACCCTGTAATTGAACTTTTGTGCAGGGTACATCATGTGAAATGCCAGGCTGGATAAAACACAAACTGGAATCAATATTGCCAGGAGAAATAATAACCTCAGATAAGCAACTGATACCACCCTTATGGCAAAAAAGTGGAGAGGAACTGAAGTGCTTCTTGATGAAAGTGAAAGAAGAGAGTGAAAAATCTAGCTGTAAACTCAAAATTCAAAAAACTAAGGTCATGGTATCCAATCCCATCACTTCATGGCAAATAGATGGGGAAACAGTGGAAATAGTGATAGACTTTATTTTCTTGAGCTCCAAAATCACTGAAGATGGTGACTGCAGCCATGAAATTAATAGATGTTTGCTCCCTGGGAGAAAACTGTGACCAACCTAGACAGCATATTGAAAAGCAGAGACATTACTTAGCCGACAAATATCTGTGTAGTCAAAACTATGGTTTTTCCAGTAGTCATGTATGGATGTGAGACTTGGTCTCTAAAGAAAGCTGAATGCCAAAGAATTGATGCTTTTGAACTGTGGTGTTGGAGAATACTCTTGAGAGTCCCCTGGACTGCAAAGAGATCCAACCAGTCCATCCTAAAGGAAATCAGTCCTGAATGTTCATTGGAAGGACTGATGCTGAAGCTGAGACTCCAGGACTTTGGCCACTGGATGCCAAGAACTGACTCATTAGAAAAGCCCCTGATGCTGGGAAAGACTGAAGGCAGGAGGAGAAGAGGAGGACAGAGGATGAGATGGTTGGATGGCATCACTGACTCGATGGACATGAGTTTGCGCTAGCTCTGGGAGCTGGTGATGGACAAAGAGGTCTGGTGTGCTGCAGTCCATGGGGTTGCAAAGCACTGGACATGACTAAGTGACTGAACTATAGACAAACAGATATAGAGAACAGACTTATGGATACGGGGGGACGGGCAGAGGAGGTGGTGAGATGTATAGAGAGAGTAACATGGAAATTCACAATACCATATGTAAAATAGATAGTCAATTGGAATTTGCTGTATGAATCAGGAAACCTAAACAGGGTCTCTGTAACAATTTAGAGTGGTGGAATGGGAAGGGAGATGCAGAGAGTTTCAAGATGGAGGGGACATATGTATACCTAAGGCTGATTCTTATTGATGTCTGACAGAAAACAAAATTCTGTAAAGCAATTAATCTTCAATTAAAAATACAAATAAATTAATTTTTTTTAAAGTAAATTTCAGTTAATTGTTTTAAAGTCATCTTCTGGTTGGGCTGTTAGGTTTGCTGTTCTGAGGGCCAAATAACTCTATTTTGTTAATTCTTTTAACACTATTAAGTAATGAAAGCAATATTTATTTAGCCAAATGTTAACATATCAAGCAGCAAATAGAATGTGATTTTACTCCTTCCTCATTGGGAAATAGTGAAACTGTCTTTCACTTATAACTAAAACTAACTCTTTGATCCAGCTTGGAACCAGTTATTTTGTGTGCTTCACATTGTCAAGGAGGAATAAATTTTCTGCTGTTCTTCTAGGTTCTTCTGGCTGACCTAAGAACTAAATTAACATGAAACAGATTAACAGGAGAAAGTCAAACAAAAGTTTAGTAACATGTAAACCTGGGAGAGACCTGGGAAAACTGAGTACCTCACTAAAATGACTGAAAACTTCACATTACATAACCTATATATCTAAAAACAAAAGTGGGTGTTGAGGTAGTTTTTTGGGGACTTCAGAGAAAAGCAATTCACATGGAGATGGTTAAAAAAAAAAAAAACTGTCTACTGGGCCAAGCAAAGACTGTGGGACACAGAATACACACTGATCTCTAGGGTCTGCTGAGTTCCCCTCACCACACTTAGTTACTATATTCATAGATATTTTGGTGATAGCTCTGTTCCAGAAATGGGCCCTTTATTTAAATTCTTTAAAGAGCTAACAGAGAGTTAAAAAGAAATAATTTCTGGGTACCCTAGTTTTAAAAACTGATCAACTTAAACTCCCATACCAAAGAGAAAAAAATTGAGGTGGCAAATTTTGCTCCTTTACATTATCAATACATTTTTTAGATCTTAATGTGAAAACCATCTTGTTTATGTGTTCACAGATATAAATTAGAATAGCTGTTTCCTTGTGTTTAGGGTTTGACATCAAGTTCTCTGGTTGAAATTGCTCAAATATAAGACTAAATATAGCACCTACATTGATTGCATTTCTTTGTGCTTTATGTTCCTTCCATCGCTAGCCTTTAATCTAGTCTTACTCTTTCACTTCTCTTATCCTTGACATATTCCAAAATTATACAGTTAAATAAAAATGATATTTCCTGATATAATTGATTTTTTGGCCCCTCCATATTCAATTACCTTTTTAAATACTGGTATTAATTTTGAATTACCAGTGGTAGTTGAATACATGTTAAAAAATATATATATATATTGAGGCTGCTAACGAATGATTGCTTTCTTCCTGGCCAATACTCAACAAATATTTCTTGTCTAAAAAATAAAACTATTTTTTCCCATCAGGATTTGCTTCATTTGAAACCTAGTAACAAAAGTCAGTAATATATATTTCCAAGCTTTTCTTTGAATTGATGTCAAAACTATTAGTCACAAAGAGTTGTTTAATAGAGTAGTAGGGCCATTCTTAAGGTGTCCAATTACATTTTCTTCAATTAACTTTTACAAGCTGGTGTTTACAAGTAATTTAGTGAAATTAGGTGAAGGTTAAATTACTGTAGCAATCAGAGGTGTACTTAAGTGGTAAAATATAGAGAAGGAGGTTCTTGTTCTTATAAATATGCATGTTAACACCACTGCCCTTAGGATATAACATCTACCATTCCCACTTAATGTTAGTAATAAATCTCTTCATGCCACTGCTTCAGATTGTAAAACTCCATGGTATATATTCAGCCATTTAAATAAATTATCTTTTCATAAACAGATTTTTAAACTATGCCCTTTAAAGCTATATTCTATTTATCTGTTGATTTCCCCAAGCTATATTTCTACCTCTAACATTTTTGAAATTTGTACCAAAACTTCTAGCTTTCAGTTAATTAATACTAATTTCTCAGTCCAAAGCTTCCCTCACTGTTTACTAAATTGAGCTTATCAATTTCTAGTACATATTTCCTTTCTCATAAGTTCTTGAGTATATGTACTGTTGACATCTTCTAAAACACAAATTTTCCTCATTCCCATTACCCACCCCTGACCCTGCCTGCATGCAACTTCTTTCACTGACACTTAAAACCTTTAACCACAGATTAGAAAAAGAAAAGAAGTCTGTTTCTCCATTTTATCTCTCAAGCATTTATTAAAAATTATTTCAGGAAAAAATCAGTAATATTCATTTTAGAAAATGTAAAAAAATACAAAAAAGAAAAAAAAAAGCACCAGGAAAATAAAAAAAGATTCTCTAATCTCATAACTTGGAATTATTTGTCTTTAATATTTTTTCATGTATAAAATCTGGTTTCTTAATGTAGTCATAAATGTATTTAGCAAAATATCATTAAGCATGCTAGGTTTGTTCCAGATTTAGGGTTTTGTACTAGTTTTCTCTTCCTGGACAATTATTTTAACTTAGCTCACTGTTATATTTGAAGTCAGTTTTTCGTAAATACCACATACATGATTCATATTTTCCATTCTGACAATCTCTGTCTCTTAATTAGTATGTTTAGACTATTTACATTTAGTGTAATGATTGATATGTGTAGGTTTAAATCTACTATATTATTTTTGCTCTTTTTCCATTTTGGGGGAGGAAAATGTTATTTGACCTTTTTTGTATTCTAACTTATCTATTATGATTTTTACTTTATCTGTATTTTTTTTTTCTTTAAATTGCTCTAGGGATTACACATACTTAAACTTTCATTGTCTATTAAGCATTATCATCTTTTAGCACTTCAATTTTAATGTAGAAATATTACCACCATATGGGGCTATTCACTCTATACTTGTTTCCTATATTTCATTCTACACATTGAAAACTCCAGTAGAAATCATATATTTTTTTTTTGCTCTAAATCTTCAGAAAAATTCTAAAGAACTAAAAAATATAAGAAAAATCTGTTATATTTACCAGATGTTTACTATTTCCATCATTTTTCCATCTTTCCTGGTCATTGCTCTTTAGTCTGAAGAATTTCCTTCAGAGAATATTTATTGAAACAATCTGTTTAATATAAATTGTTTTAGCTGTCCTTCATCTGAAAATGTCATTATTTTACTTTTATCCCTAAGGAATATTATTACTAAATATAAAATTATGGATTTATGGGTTTCTATCCTTCAGTCCTTTAAAATGTTATGTCACATCCTTGTGGACTCCACAATATCTGATGAGAAATATGCAGTCATTTTGCTCATTGTTCTCCTATAGGATATAGATTATTTTTTTCTCTAGATGCTTCAAGATTATATCTTTCCACAACATTGTAAAGCAATTATCCTTCAATTAATTTTTTTAAAGATTTTATCTTTGTCTTTAAATTTCTCAACTTTGATCATAATATATCTAACCCTCCATTTCTATAGATTTATCAGTTTGAGGTTCATTCAGCCTCTTGACTCTCAACGTTTGTTTATTTTCCAACCTTAGGAATTTCTGGGGGCATTATTTCTTCAAATCATTTTTCGGAATGACACTTTTTCCTCTACTTCTGAGATTCCAATGACAAAAATGCTGGAGTTTTGTTATGGGCTTCCCAGGAGGCTCAGATGGTAAAAAGTCTGCCTGCAACGCAGGAGACCAGGGTTTGATCCCTGGGTTGGGAGGATCCCCTGGAGAGGGCATGGCAACCCATTCCAGTATTCTTGCCTGGAGAATCCCATGGACAGAGGGACCTGAAGGGCCACAGACCATGAAGTAGCAAAGAGTTGGACATGACTGAGTGATTAACACTTTCACAAATAAATAAGACTTTTCCCATTTATTTGTTTTATTCTTTTTACTGTTGAGATGTGAAAATTTCCACTCATCTAGATTTAAGTTAGTTGACTCGTATGCCATGTCTATTCTGTTATTCAATCCACCCAGTGAGTTTATCATTTTAGGTATTGTATTTTTCAGTTCTAAATCTTTACTTGGTTCTTCCTTTATATATTTATTTATTGTTAAACAACCTAGCATTGCTTGGTAGTAACAGTGTTCCTGGTTGCTCATTTGAGCTTGTTTATAATAGCTGCTTTGTTTGTCAGATATGTATTCATGTCCATTGCTTGTCTTTAACTATGTGAGCAAAAGTGCAGGTGGTGTTTCATTTGCCAAATAACTTTGGATTGTTTTCTAGATTGTTTAAGTATTACACTATGAAACCCTGGATCATTTAAATATTATGGAAAATGTCTTTTGTGTGTGTGTGTGTGTGTGTGTGTGCAGGCAACATTACCTGTTTAGCTGTAGAACAAAAATACCAGTTCCCCTTCTTTTGGCTGTGATTTCAAAATTAGTTTGGTTTTCAAAGCCTTTGTGGAGCTCTACAAATCTTTCCTGGACATGTTCCTCCTCATAGTTAATGAACAACTTCAAGATGATCTCTTTCTTAGTTCAGTTTCTCAATGTTTTGTGTGTGTTCGTTAGGATCACATTTATGCATGTATACCTTGGATGTGAGCACCAGAATTCGTAAATTTGATTGGTCCATATTTCCTGATCTCATCCTTCTGTGTGATCTCTATGATACCTTCTGGTTCCCTTGGGCTCCCCTTTTGTTCCTTTGAACAGAAATTTGTGACTCTTAAGTTGTAAGAGACCAAGAGAAAACAAGCAAGAGGGTAGGGAAGGTTGATTCAATTTTCCTGGAACTGTAGCTCCATCAAAGGAAAAGGAGTTTTGCTTTCCTCAATTTGACTCCACTGGGTTCACATTCCTGGATAATGCCCCCATACCATGATGTTTCTCAGGGCTGAAACAGAGAAAAATATTAAGGAAGGGAGGGAGGAAAGAAGGAAGGAATGAAAAGATGGGAGGAAGGAGAAAAGAAGGGAGGAGGAAGGAAGCAAGGAAAAAAAGGAAGGAAGGAAACAAGAACATTAATGTAGTCTCTTTTTTGGAAGCTTTATCTCCAACAGCTTTATCTCCTCTAGCCTATGCTAGAGGGCCTCTCAAATGAGCTCTTTGCATCTCTGTACTGAGGTCTGATTTCCTGATTTCAGTCATTTCAGGTTGCAGTGGGATGGGGGCTACTAGAAGGAAAATTAAAGATCAAATGTCATTATATATTTTCCTAATACATTATTTCATTTTAGTTGTAACATTTTACTGTGTAAAGATACAAAATTTTAAATACATAGCTGTGATTGGAAAGAACAAAAATGATATAGGTCTAATTTTTTTTACTACAATGTCTTTATCAAAGCAATAGAATGAGCTTGATATGTACTTAATCAGAAAAATATTTTTAGTTTCCAATATTCAATATATTAGTATTCTAATATTAACAGAAAATTAAAATATTAGAAAAAGCATGATGCTAAATGAAATGTGAAATTTTTTTTGTCTAGCATAATCTAATTAGCAGTTGGTTGTGGGCTTTTTTTTTTTTTTTTAATTCTAGTGTGCACTTCACAGTGTTACCTGTTTCCCTTAATAATGGTGTTTTCACTCTCTACATGCCTACTCTACTCTCTTGCTAAGATAGCATTCTCTTAGCTAGCTTTGTCCTTTCTCAGATAATGTGATATAGAGTAAAATTTTATTCAGCTATCTTTAATACAAATGGTCACTTGGTTGATATTGACCATAAAATAAAATCCTAAATACCTCTTTCATTGCATAGTGTATATTGCAGTTATTGAAGTATTACAATAGACCCTCTTCTCTGACAACTAAAAATGTTCTATTGGTTCATCCAAAGTGTTTGTCAACTTCCTTCTGGTTAAAATAACTTATTTCTCACTTTTCTGTAGCCATTATGTAAAGAGGTCTTTAAAGGTCTATCACATTAGGCAGCCAGACTTGCCAGGGAAGCCTGAATCCTAGTAGTAAACACAACTTTACATTTTAAAGCAGTATGTCTCTCCCTTTCTCCCTTCAGATCTTCTGTCCTGATATACACCAACATGATAAGAATAACCAAGGGTTGTAAACTCAATGAAATTATTATTCAGATATTGAATAGTTGAATTATTCTTGTTGCCTAGACCCTTCATTTTTCATTACTTTCTGACTACCAAGAACTTTGCTGGTTTCTATGTTCTTCAGGAGAGCTAAGCCAAATCCACACAATTCAGTAAATTCCTCCCAAGAAAAAAGGTGTTGGAAATCATGAGTTTACTCTTAAAGGCTGCTTTCCTCTGTAAAACTTTAGTCTCTCTACTCCTTGTTGCTGTCACAGCTCTCTTAAGCCTTAAAGTTGTGTCTGTAATTTCTCCACCATTTTTAGTTCTTAACTGTATTGACCATCCATATTGTATAGTAGCTAGAAGTTGAAATTAATAATGGGAAAATAATAACATTTGGTAAAATTGAAGTTCCCTTTTATTTGACAGTAAAATCAAAAATAAGTTGACAACCGTGATGTAAAGTATGCGGATACAAATTTCTGTGATTAAATCCTAAATTCATCAAATTATTTTTAACAGAACATTTAGCATACTAAACTAACATCCCTGTTTTGAAGCAAGCATAGTTTTTTGAAAAGTAACTGCATTTCATTCACAAGATAATATAGATAAATGTTGATATAAATAATATAAACAGAAACATAAAAATATTTTTCTCTGGAGGACAGTACTAGTTCTTCATTTTAGTTATTTCATTTTTTGAATGTTTATAATACTTCGTTTTCCTCTTTCTTATGTTTTTCTTAGTGTAAAATACACATATTAGGATATATTCAAATTATTTGTGTTATTTCCTTATATGAGTACGTCAATTCCATGAGGAGAGGATGATAATTAATTCATATTTTTTCTCCATTGTACCTATCACAATGCCTAATAAATAATAATGGATAGTAGAAGAAAACAAGCATTTCCTGGACACAAATTTTACTTGCTAGTTGATTTTAGATATATAATGCAATTGGTCTTACAATGCTTCTAAATGATATTATTTCTGTTTCAAATACATAGAAATAAATGGTCAGAGAATTTAGGTAATTATGCACAATTGTGCAACCACTAAGCAGTACAGATACAACTTGAAAATATATTGATTTGGCTGTAAAATCTTTACACTACATATGATCAAAGAGCAGATAATTTCATTTATATTCATCAACAGAATTAAAAGATAAATGATTAGATAAAGAAAGCAAAATCTGTTGATTACATATTATGTAGTATAGAATACCACCTTTAATATTCTGTTTCCATATGGCCTGCTGTTGTTCAGTCACTAAGTCGTGTCCCACTCTTTGTAACACCATAAACTCCAGCACACCAATCTTCCCCGTCTTTCTCTATCTCCAAGATCTTGCTCAAACTTAAGTCCATTGAGTTGGTGATGCCAATCAAGCATCTCATTCTCATTGCCCACTTCTCCTGCCCTCAGTCTTTCCCAATATCAGGGTGTTTTCCAATGAGTTGACTGTTCGCATCAGGTGGCCAAAGTTTTGGAGCATCACCTTTAGTATCAGTCCTTCCAGTGGTTATTCAAGGTTGATTTCCTTTAGGATTGACTGGTTTGATCTCCTTGCTTTCCAAGGGATCCTCAAGAGTCTTATCCAGCACCACCGTTTGAAAGCATCAGTTCTCAGCACTCAGCCTCCTTTATGGTCCAACTCTCACATCTGTACATGACTGTTGGAAAAACCAGAGCTTTGACTATATAGACCTTTATTGGCAAAGTGATGTCTCTGTTTTTTAATAGGCTGTCTAGGATTGTCATAGCTTTTCTTCCAGGGAGCAAGAATCTTTTAAATTCATAGCGGCAGTTACCATCCACAGTGATTTTGGAGCCCAAGGAAATAAAATCTGTCATTGTTTCCACTTTTTCCCCATCTATTTGCCATGAAGTGATGGGACCAGATGCCACAATCTTAGTATTTTGAATGTTGAGCCTTAAGCCAGCTTTTTCACTCTTGTATTTCATCCTCATCAGGAGAGTCTTTAGTGCCTCTTTAATTTCTGCCAATAGAGTGGTGTCATCTGAATATCTGAAGTTATTGCTAAATCTCTTGGCAACCTTGATTCCAGCTTGTGATTTATCCAGCCCAACATTTCACAGGAAGTACTCTGCATACAAGTTAAATAAGCAGAGTGACAACATACAGTCTTGTCATACTTCTTTACCAATTTTGAACAAGTCGTTGTTCCATGTCTAATGATTAATTCTGGACTGTTGTTTCTTGATCTTCATACATGTTTCTCAGGAGACAGTTAAGGCAATCTGCTATCACCATCTCTTTAAGAATTTTCCACAGTTTCTTGTGATCCATCCATTCAAAGGCTGTAGTGTAGTCAATGAAGTAGAAGTAGATTTTTTTTTTTTTTTTTTTGTATTCCCTTGCTTTTTCTGTGATCCAGCAGATGTTGGCAACTTGATCTATGGCTCCTCTGACGTTCCTAATCAATTTTGCATATTTTGAAGTTCTTGTGCTGCTGAATCCTAGCTTGAAGGATTTTGAGCATTACATTGCTAATATGTGAAATGAGTGTAGTTGTGAGGTGGTTTGAACATTCTTTGACATTGCCCTTTTTGGGGATTGGAATGGAAACTGACCTTTTCCAGTCCTGTGACCACTGCTGAGTGTTCCAAATTTGCTGGCATATTGAGTGCGTCACTTAAACAGAATCATACTTTAGGATTTAAAATAGCTCAGCTAGAATTCCATCACCTACACTAGCTTTGTTTGCAATAAGTCTTCCTAAGACCCACTTGACTTCCCACTCCAGGATGTATGGCTCTAGATGAATCACCACACCATCATGATTATCTGGGTCATTAAGGCTTTTTTTGGGTGTAGGTCTTCTGTGTATTTTTGCCACCTCTTTTTAATGTCTTCTGCTTCTGTTAGGTTCATACCATTCCTGTCCTTTATTGTGCCCATCTTTACATGAAATGTTCCCTTGGTGTCTCTAATTTTCTTGAAGAGAACTCTAGTCTTTCCCTTTCTATTATTTTCCTCTCTTTCTTTGCACTGTTCTCTTAAGAGTGCTTTCTTATCTTTCCTTGCTGTTGTCTGAAACTCTGGATTCAGTTGGGTGTATCTTTCCCTTTCTCCTTCACCTTTCACTTCTCTTATTTTATCAACTATTTGTAAAGACTCCTGTGACAACCATTTTGCCATCTTGCACTTCTTTTTCTTAAGGATGGTTTTGGTCACCACTTCCTGTACAATGTTTCAAACCTCCACCCATTGTCCTTCAGGCACTCTAATCCCTTGAGTCTATTCATCACCTCCTCTGTATATTCATAAGGGATTTGATTTAGTTCAGATTTGAACAGCTTAGTGGTTTTCTCTACTTTCTTCAATTTAAGCCTGATTTTTAGCAAAAAGGAGCTCATGATCTGAGCCACAGTCAGCTCTAGATCTTCTTTTTGCTGGCTGTATACAGTTTCTCAAACTTTGACTGCAAAGAATATAATCAGAGTTTGGTATTGACCATCTGGTGATGTCCATGTCTTTTGTGTTGTTGGAAGAGGGTGTTTGCTATGACCAGTGCATTCTCTTGAGAAAACTCTGTTAGCCTTTTCCCTGCTTCATTTTGTACTCCAAGGCCAAACTTGCATGTACTCTGGATATCTCTTGACATCCTATTTTTACATTCTAATCCCCTATGATGAAAATGATATCTTTTTTGGTATTAGTTTTAGAAAGTCTTATATAAATGGTTCTACAGAACCATTCATCTTCATCTTTTTCAACATTTGTGGTCAGGGCATAGACTTGGATTACCATGATATTGAATGGAAATGAACTGAGATCATTCTGCAATTTTTGAGATTGCACCCGAGTACTGCATGTTGGACTTTTTTGTTAACTATGAGGGCTGCTCCATTTCTTCTAAGGTATTCTTGCCCATAGTAGTAGGTATATAGGGAAAATTTTTCCCCTATAATATAGATGAGGAGACAGAGGCTCAGCGAGATTAAATTATCTGTCCAATATGTTACAGCTGGTACATAGTTTGGAAGAATCCTTGGCTGAGTTACTTGCAGAGTATAAATCACTACTGAAATATAATATCCCACTAATTTAGAGGAAATTTCAAGAAGGCCAGTCTTAAATACTGAATTGTATTGAAATGTTACTTTTTTTTTTTTAAGTAAGTGCTTTATTTTCTAGGTCACTCTTTTGAATAGTACAAGATTCCATAAAAAGTGAGTGTTCCTCCATTAATTTGCTAAGCAAATAAAATCTTTCTACATTAGTCAAATGCAATTGATTAATTTCTTTACACTCACAGTGGCTCAGATGTTAAAGAATTTGCCTGCAGTGCAGGAGACATGGGTTTGATACCTGGGTCAGGAACATCTCCTGGAGAAGAAATGACTACCCACTCCAGTATTCTTGCCTGGAAAATTACATGGACAGAAGAGCTGGCAGGCTACTGTTCATAGAGTTGCAAACAGTTAGACACAACTGAGCAACTAACACTTTCACATTACTCATTACAAATTAGTGATTCTGCTTTTCAAAACTTATCTCATTCCTTTTTCAAAATATGTAAATCATTTTAGAAATAGATTTGTGATTTGTTAGCAAAAATAGCAAAG
Source organism: Cervus elaphus (assembly GCF_910594005.1). NCBI lineage: Eukaryota > Metazoa > Chordata > Mammalia > Artiodactyla > Cervidae > Cervus > Cervus elaphus. Next base: position 18,762,084 of record NC_057830.1, on the reverse strand, counting down.
TTGAAAATTCTCTTTCAACTTCTATTTTAGTTTACCTAATTACTCCTTGGAGAAGGCAATGGCAACCCACTCCAGTACTCTTGCCTGGGAAATCCCATGGATGGAGGAACCTGGTAGGCTACAGTCCATGGGGTCACGAAAGGTCAGGTATGACTGAGCGACTTCACTTTCGCTTTTCATTTTCATGCACTGAAGAAGGAAATGGCAACCCACTCCAGTACTCTTGCCTGGAGAGTCCCAGGGATGGGAGCCTGGTGGGCTGCCATCTATGGGGTCACACAGAGTCGGACACTACTGAAGTGACTTAGCAGCAGCAGCAATTACTCCTTATTCTCAGGCCTCAGTTTAAACAGTTTACCCAGGAGAGTCTTTCTTGGTACTGCTCCTCACATTAGGATAGATCTCATATGATACATATAACTGTTTATAAAAATATTTCTAGTTGATTGCTTAATACCTTTCATTACTGAGCAGCTGTAAGTTGTCTTGGAGAATTCTGACAAAATTTGGTCCACTGGAGAACGTAATGACAAACCACTTCAGCATTCTTGCCTTGAGAACCTCATGAACATTGTGAAAAGGCAAAAAGATATGACAATGGAAGGTGAACTCCCCACATCAATAGGTGTCAAATATTCTACTGGAGAAGGGCGCTGAAATAGCTCCAGAAAAAATGAAGAGGCTGAGCAAAAGCAAAACAACGCCCAGTTGTGGGATGTGTCTGGTGATGAGAGTAAAATCCTGTAAGAACAATATTGTTAGGTCTATGAATCAAGGTAAATTGGATGTGGCCAAGCAGGAGATGGCAAGAGTGTTAATTCAGATGACCATTATACCTACTACTGTGGGCAAGAATCCCTTGGAAGAAGTGAAGCAGCCCTCCTAGTGAACAAAAGAATCCAGAATGAAGTACTTGTGTGCAATCTCAAAAACGATTGAATGATCAAAGTTTGTTTCCAAGGAAAACACTTCAACATCAGAATGATCCAAGTCTATGCCCCAACCACTAATGGGGAAGAAGATGAAGTTGAATGGCTCTGTGATGACCTACAAGACCTTCTAGAACTAACAGCAAAAAAAAAGATGCACTTTTCATCATAGCATTTGGATAACAAAAGTAAGACGTCAAGAGATACACAGAGTAACAGGCAAGTTTGGCCTTGGAATACAAAATAAAGCAGGGCAAAGACAAACAGAGTTTTGCCAAGAAAATGCACTGCTGCTGCTAAGTCCCTTCAGTCATGTCTGACTCTGTGTGACCCCATAGACAGCAACCCACCAGGCTCCCCCATCCCTGGGATTCTCCAGGCAAGAACACTGGAGTGGGTTGTCATTTCCATCTCCAATGCATGAAAGTGGAAAGTGAAAGTGAAGTCTCTCAGTCGTGTCCGACTCTTCGCAACTCCATGGACTGCAGCCCACCAGGCTCCTCTGTCCATGGAATTTCCCAGGCAAGAGTACTGGAGTGGGATGACATTGCCTTCTCCAAGAGAACGCACAGGTCATAGCAAACACCCTCTTTCAGCAACGCAAGAGATGACTCTACACAAGGACATTAACAGATGGTCAATACAGAACTCAGATTGATTATGTTCTTTGCAGCCTAAGTTGGAGAAGCTTTATATAGTCAGCAAAAATAAGATCTGGAGCTGACTGTGGTTCAGATCATGAACTCTTTATTGCAAAATTCAGACTTAAATTGAGGAAAGTAGGGAAAACCACTAGGCCATCCATGTATGACCTAAATCAAATCCCTTATGATTATGCAGTGGAAGTGACAAATAGATTCAAAGGATTGGATCTGATAGAGTGCCTGAAGAACAATGGGTGGAGGTTTGCACCATTGTACAGGAGATGGTGACCAAAGCCAACCTCAAGATAAAGAAATGCAACAAGACAGAATGATAGTCTGAGGAGGCCTTTCAAATATCTGAGAAAAGAAGAGAAACAAAAAGCCAAGGAGAAAAGGAGAGATACACCCTTCTGAATGCAGAGTTCCAAAGAATAGCAAGGAGAGATAAGAAAACCTTCTTAAGTGAACAATGCAAAGAAAGAGAGGAAAACAATAGAATGGGAAAGACTAGAGATCTCTTCAAGAAAATTAGAGATACCAAGGGAACACTTCATGCAAAAATTGGCACAACAAACAATTAAAAAAGAAACAATATGGACCTAACAGAAGCAGAAGACATTAAGAAGAGGTGGCAAAAATACACAGAAGAACTATACAAAAAAGGCCATAATGACCCAGATAACCATGATGGTGTGGTGATTCATCTAGAGCCATACATCCTGGAGTGTGAAGTCAAGTGGGTCTTAGGAAGCCTTATTGCAAACAAAGCTAGCAGAGGTGATGGAATTCCAGCTGGGCTATTTTAAATCCTAAAGTATGATGCTATTTAAGTGATGCACTCAATATGCCAGCAAATTTGGAACACTCAGCAGTGGTCACAGGACTGGAAAAGGTCAGTTTCCATTCTAATCCCAAAAAAGGGCAATGTCAAAGAATGTTCAAACCACCTCACAACTACACTCACTTCACATATTAGCAATGTAATGCTCAAAATCCTTCAAGCTAGGATTCAGCAGTACAAGAACTTCAAAATATGTAAAATTGATTAGGAACATCAGAGGAGCCATAGATCAAATTGCCAACATCTGCTGGATCACAGAAAAAGCAAGGGAATTAAAAAAAAAAAAATCTACTTCTACTTCATTGACTACACTAAAGCCTTTGACTGTGTGGATCACAACAAACTGGAAAATTCTTAAGGAGATGGGAATACCAGACTGCCTTACCTGTTTCCTGAGAAACCTGTATGCAGATCAAGAAGCAACAGTTAGAACCAGACGTGAAATAGTGGACTGGTTCAAAACTGGGAAGGGAGTATGTCAAGGCTGTAAATTATCACCCTGATTATTCAACTTACGTGCAGAATACATTGTGCAGAATGCCAGCTTAGATGAGGCACATGCTAGAATCAAGATTGCTGGGGGAAATATCAATAACCTAAGATATATAGATGATAGCACTCTAATGGCAGAGGGTGAAGGGGAATTAAAGAGCCTCTTGATGAAGGTGAAAGAAGAGAGTGAAAAAGCTGGCTTAAAATTCAGCATTTAAAAAATTAAGATCATGGCATCCCATCCTATCACTTCATGGAAAATAGATGGGGAAAAAATGAAAACAGTGACAGATTTTATTTCCTTGGCCTCCAAAATCACTGTGGATGGTGACTGCAGCCATGAAATTAAAAGATGCTTACTCTTTGGGGGGGGGGGGGGGAAAGCTGAGACAAAACTCTACAGTATATTAAAAAGCAGAAACATCACTTTTCTGACCTAATTTGTTATTGTCAAAGCTATGATTTTTCCAATAGGCATGTACAGTTGTGAAAGTTGGACCATAAAGTAGGCTGAGTGCCAAAGAATTGAGTTTTGAGCTATTGTTGTGAAGACTCTAAGAGTCCCTTGGACTGCAAGGAGATTAAACTAGTCAATCCTCAAGAAATCAATCCTAAATATTCATTGGAAGGACTGATACTGAAGCTGAATTTCCAACACTTTGGCCACCTAATGCAAAGAGCTGACTCACTGGAAAAGACCCTGATGCTGGTGATAGCTTACAATGAAAGATGTCAGATTCATGATCACCAAAAGAAGACGATTTAGCTTCGGGATCAGGGACCAGGCTGGATTACTCAGAGCTTTTCTGTGGCAGAAGTTTTATTACAGTGACAAAGGACAGAGAAAGCTTCTGATATAGACATCAGAAGGGGGACAGAGAATGCCCCCCTGGCAGTCTGATCAAGGCTCTATATATTTTTACCAGACCCACTCCCAAATATACAGCTTAAATTAACAAGATTAGAACTAACAATAGAAAGGTCTTACCAGACCCACTCCCACACAAGATAACATGATTAGTCAGAAGGTTCTAATTAAGAAGGAGTAATATGTCCTGAACAAGAGATTGGTTCCAAATAGGAAAAGGAGTACATCAAGGCTGTATATTGTCACCCTTCTTATTTAACTTATATGCAGAGTACATCATGAGAAATGCTGGGCTGGATGAAGCACAAGCTGGAATCAAGATTGCCAGGAGAAATATCAATAACCTCAGATATGCAGATGACACCACCCTTATGGCAGAAAATGAAGAGGAACTAAAAAACCTCTTGATGAAAGTGAGAGGAGAGTGGAAAAAGTTGGCTTAAAGCTCAACATTCAGAAAACGAAGATCATGGCATTTGGTCCCATTACCTCATGGGAAATAGATGGGGAGACAGTGGAAGCAGTGTCAGACTTTATTTTTGGGGGCTCCAAAATCACTGCAGATGGTGACTGCAGCCATGAAATTAAAAGACACTTACTCCTTGGAAGGAAAGTTATGACCAACCTAGACAGCATATTAACAAGCAGAGACATTACTTTGCCAAGAAAGGTCCGTCTGGTCAAGGCTATAGTTTTTCCAGTGGTCATGTATGGATGTGAGAGTTGGACTGTGAAGAAAGCTGAGCGCTGAAGAATTGATGCCTTTGAACTGTGGTGTTGGAGAAGACTCTTGAGAGTCCCTTGGACTGCAAGGAGATCCAACCAGTCCATCCTGAAGGAGCTAAGTCCTGGGTGTTCATTGGAAGGACTGATGCTGAAGCTGAAACTCCAATACTTTGGCCACCTCATGCGAAGAGTTGACTCATTGGAAAAGCCCCTGAAGCTGGTAGGGATTGGGTCAGGAGGAGAAGGGGACGACAGAGGATGAGATGACTGGATGGCATCACCGACTTGATGGGCATGAGTTTGAGTAAACTCCGGGAGTTGGTGATGGACAGGGAGGCCTGGCGTGCTGTGATTCATGGGGTCGCAAAGAGTCTGACACGACTGAGGGACTGAACTGAACTGAATTGAATGTTTATGAAGTTGGAAAATATAAATATGACCACCATTTAAATTATATAGCTGAACAATTTCTTAGTATAAACTGTGTAGCAATCAACTGGGAGAGAATAAAGTTCTGTAGTAGTAATGGATGGTGGTGGTTATATTTTATATACATGTTTTATATGTGTGGAACTTGGATCCAGGAAGGATTTTACATGTCAGTTGCAGCTAGTTAATTTGAAATGCATTATTTATAGAAACATGGTCCATTTTTACTCATAGAAAATGCTGTAGCTGCTATTCTTAACATCCTTGATATTAATGCTTATAAAAAGAATGGAAGCAGACAGTATAAAGTGAGTAATTCTGAAAGAATAAAGCACAATTTTATCTGTATTTCAGTATTCCTAGTAATAGAACTTATATTATAGTTCCTTTTTTCCAGCTACTTATAACTTTCCTACCTAAGGGAGGCATTACATTAAAACTTAGGAACAATAGATTAGAAAAGCTATTTCCATTTTATATGTTTTCTTCAGCAATATAGGTTAAAAAAATCTACTAATATTAAGAGACCCAGAGAAGAATATTTCTATCCAAGTTAGTATGCTAATTCAGTATCTATCTTACAAACCAGGATAAACTGACAGAAAAAACACTGGATTCTGAGCATGATTTCTGAAATATGATCTTATATTCAATCCATTTATATACCTAAATGCATTCAGATAGGAAATCTGAAGAATGTTCCTTATCTAAAGCAGATTCAGAGTGTGTAGTCTTAAACCAGAGGGATTTGAATCACGGAATCTTAGACTATTGGAAAGAGCGCTGGTACCCTTGAATGCTACAAAGCAGAGATCCTGAGTTATATTTTTGGTTTTGTCTCTTTCTTGTTGATGTATTTAATCAGATCACTTCACTTCTTTTTGCCTCTCCTTCCTATATGTGAAATTAGAAAATGGTCTCTTGATTTCACTGGTCTCTTCAATGCTATAAATATTTATCAATTCATTCATTGTAACTCACATGCTACATGGGTCTTATATCCTCCTTCCTACTTGATATCCAGATATGATTGGCTTAAATGGAAATTTTCATGCTCCGGAATTCCAGAATTGGCCCTAAATATTTTGAAGTGGCTTAGAAGATGGTGAAAGTGATTCATATTCTCATCATTCCTTTACTTTATTGGTTTATATGCTTTCTTGCCATGCAATATATGCAGAATCTGACCAGGATAATGTAAACCAGGACTTGAAAATGAGTCACCCTTTCAACTGGGGAAAAATAAAGGAAAACAAACCACCACCTGCATACACACAAAAATACACACACCACTTTAACCCAAGAAATGTAGTTGTTTGTTAAATGTTATTGAAGATTTGGAAAAAGATGGGAAAAAGATGTGATATCAGAGCAATATAAACACATTCAAATTAAATATTAGCAAACCTGTTTCATGAAGGTCCTGTGGCCACTGAGGGCTTATGTGTGGTAAGTCGCTTACATGGTAAGACTTACTTACATGGTAAGTCGCTTCATTCATGTATAACTCTTCGCAACGCTATGGACTGTAGTCTGTCATGCTCCTCTGTCCATGAGATTCTACAGACAAGAATACCGGCATGGGTTGCCATGCCCTCCTCCAAATTATCTTCCTGACACAGGGATCAAACACACATCTCTTGCATCTCCTGCTTTGGCATTCATGTTCTTTACCCCTAGCATCACCTGGGAAGCTCCTGAGGACACGTAATACCTATTTAAACCTCTGTAGCCTGAAATTCACTGGATTGTTTCATGCTTCTATTTTCCCTTCTTGTCAGTTCTTCTTTATCTTTCTCATGGGGACACCAAATCTCTCATTTTATCCTGCTGATAACTGTGAATTTTCTTGGCACCAACACATACCCGCCTCATGGTCCACCTTCCTTACTTTTACACCATTATGGAAATTTGCTGCTGGGTTTAAATGTTTATACTTTCTTTAACACTAGTACAAAATTTACCAAACACTATGCTGGATATGGGTTATAAAGTAGAAAGAATTAATATTTGAACATGTCAAGTACTTGGAAGAAGTAGATAGGTGATTAACCACACCTTTACTCACGCTAAGTGAAGAGAATATGGTAGAGTTATTAAAAGTTTTTCTCTTGGGAACCAGCACATTGGAACATGTATTACTAGAAAGTATGTATGACTTAAAGGTAATTATTAAAACTAATAAATATTTTTATATAGAAAATGTGACTGACATTTGTAAACTTTCAAACTGCATTCAACAACAGATGTACTCCTAATTTCAACCCTACCTAAATGGTATGCTTGTTAGAACTAAACTTCACTGTGCATGAGCACCTTAGGATCTACTTTGCTCACTTTGGTTCTTTCACTTTCATGCAATTGTTTTGTAAGAACTTCAGGCAGTAAATTCATGTAGAAATAAAGGTATTTGTTAGGATATAGGGACAAAGCTCTAGCTACTAGAAGAATCAATGGTTGAGAAATAGATGGCTGACTGCCCAGTTATCTCTTTGGTACAGACTCTGAGTGACTGAACTAGATATCAGGAAGAGGCAGAAAGATGAAGAGGCACCCATTTTTCTTTCAGTCTAGCAAACTTTTCACGGTGGGAAAGCCTGTGTTCATCACTGAGAATTCTGACTTCAATACCATTGTCCTGTAGTTACTGAAAATACCACTCATAATCAGGCATTATGTTGGTTTTCAGACTTCCCTTTTGGAGTTATCAATTTTAACTTATTTTTTATTTTCAAATAGTTTAATAGGAATCTGAGAGACAATGCCACAATTTTCTAGCTGGATGATGTTTTAGACTCAAAATGGCTTTAAACAATATAAAGATTATATATTATGTTAATAGAGATGTCAATAGTATAGGGATAGCTTGTGAAATATAACAATCATCATAATAACTTAAAAGGATAATGACAACAAAATAACTTTATTATCTGGGAAATATTTTTGAGATTCATTTGCAAACCCCAACAGAAAAGACGAAGTCTTTATTAAGCGTGCTAGTGACACTATATGCTATAGGGTAAGAGAAAAAAAAAATTTTTTTTTAATGGTTTTTAAAGTATTGCTAGGATCTGAATATGCTTCCTTAGGATTCATATGTATTCAAAGTATTGGAGTTTCAGCTTCAACATCAATCCTTCCAATGAATATTCAGGACTGGTTTCCTTTAGGATGGACTGATCGGATCTCCTTGCAGTCCAAGGGACTCCCAAGAGTCTTCTCCAACACCACAGTTCAAAAGCATGAATTCTTTGGTGCTCAGCTTCTTTATAGTCCAACCCTCCCATCCATGCATGACTACTGGAAAAACCATACTTTTGACTAGATGGACCTTTGTCGGCAAAGTAATGGCTCCGCTTTTTAATAAGCTGTCTAGGTTGGTCATAGCATTTTTTGCAAGGAGCAAGTGTCTTTTTAAACTTCATGGCTGCAGTCACCATCTGCAGTGATTTTGGAGCCCCCCAAAAATTAAAGTCTGTCACTGTTTCCATTGTTTCCCCACCTGTTTGCCACGAAGTGATGGGACCAGATGCCATGATCTTCATTTTTTGAACGTTGACTTTCAAACCAGCTTTTTCATTCTTCTCTTTTACATTCATGAAGAGGCTCTTCAGGTCCTCTTTGCTTTCCACCATAAGGGTGGTGTCATCTGTATATCTGAGGTTATTGATATTTCCCCTGGCAATCTTGATTTCAGTTTCTGTTTCATCCAGCCGTGCATTTCACATAATGTACTCTGCATATATGTTAAATAACCAAGGTGACGATATACAGCCTTGTCGCTTTCCTTTCCTAATTGGAGCCAGTATATTTTTCCATGTCTGGTTCTGTTAGTTCTTGACCTGTATACAGATTTCTCATGAAGCAGATAAGGTTGTCTGGTAGTCTCATCTCTTTAAGAATTTTCCAGTTTGTTGTGATCCACATAGTCAAAGACTTTGGCATAGTCAATGAAGCAGAAGTAGATGTTTTTCTGAAATTCTCTTGCTTTTTCTAAGAACCAAAGGAAGTTGGAATGTCGATCTCTGGTTCCTCTGTTTTTTCTAAATCTAGCGTGAACATCTAGAAGTTCTCGGTTCACATACTGAAGCCTGGCTTGGAGAATTTTGAGCATTACGTTGATAGAGTGTGAGATGAGTGCAATTGAGCAGTAGTTTGAATATTGTTTGGCATTGCCTTTCTTTGGGATTGGAATGAAAACTGACCTTTTCTAGTTCTGTGGCTACTGCTGAGTTTTCCAAATTTGCTGTCATATTGAGTGCAGCACTTTCACAGCATCATCTTTTAGGATTTGAGATAGCTCAGCTGGAATACCATCACCTCCACTAGCTTTGTTCATCGTGCTGCTTTCTAAGACTCACTTGACTTCAGACTCCAGGATTTTTGGCCCTAGGTGAGTGATCACACCATCTTGGTTATCTGGGTCTTTAAGATAATTATTTTGTATATTTTTGTATATTTGTATATTTTGTCTATTTCTTCTCTATATTCTTGCCACCTTTTCTCAATATCTTCTACTTCTGTTAGGTCCATACCATTTCTTTATTGTGCCTGTCTTTGGATGAAATGTTTTTCTTAGTATCTCTAATATTCTTGAAGAGATCTCTAGTCTTCCCCATTCTATTGTTGTCCTTGCTTTCTTTGCATTGATCACTGAGGAAGGCTTTCTTATCTCTCCTTGCTATTCTTTGGAACTCTCCATTCCAATGGGTATATCTTTCCTTTTCCCCTTGGCCTTTAGGTTCTCTCTTCTCTCAGATATTTGTAAGTCCTTCTCAGACAACCATCTCGCCTTTTTCTCACTTGGGAGTGGTTTTGGTCACCACCTCTTGTACAATGTTATGAACCTCCATCCATAGTTCTTCAGGCACTCTATCAGATCTAATCCCTTGAGTCTACTTGCCACTTCCACTATAGACTCATAAAGGGATTTGATTTAGGTCATACCTGAATAGTCTAGTGGTTTTCCCTACTTTCTTTAATTTATGTTCTGAATTTTGCAATAATGAGCTCATGATCTGAGTCGCAGTCAGTTCCCAATCTTGTTTTTGCTGACTATATAGAACTTCTCCATCTTTGGCTGCAAAGAATATAATCAATCTGAGTTTGGTATTGACAGACTGATGATGACCACGTGTAGAGATGTCTCGTGTGGTTGGAAGAGAGTGTTTGCTATAGGCAGTGCATATTCTTGGCAAAACAGTTAGCCTTTTCCCTGCCTCATTTTAAACTCCAAGGTCAACCTTCCCTGTTACTCCAGGTATTTCTTGACTTCCTACTTTTGCACTCCAGCCCCTTATAATGAAAAGGACATCTCTTGTGGATGTTAGTTCTAGAAGGTCTTGTAGGTCTTCTTAGAACTCTTCAACTTCAGCTTCTTTGACATTATTGTCTGAGGCATAGACTTGGATTTCTGTGATATTGAATGCTTTGCCTTGGATACAAACAGAGGTCATTCTGTTGTTTTTGATAATGTACCCAATTATTGCATCAAACTCTTTTATTGACAGTGAGGAGTACTCCATTTCTTCTAAGGGATTCTTGCCCACAGTAGTAGATATGATGGTCAACTGGGTCAAATTTGCCCATTCCTATCCATTTTATTTCACTGATTCCTAAAACATCAATGTTCACTCTTGCCATCCCCTGTTTGACCACTTCCAAGTTACCTTTGATAGCTTACAGTGAATGATGTCGGATCCATGATCTCCAAAAAAGATTTAGTTCAGGACCAGGGACCAGGCTTAATCACTCAAGAGATTCTGTGTAGCAGAGTTTTATTAAAGTATAAAATGTACAGAGAAAGCTTCTGACATAGACATCAGAAGGGGTACAGAGAGTGCCCGCCTTGCTAGTCTTAACAAGGGAGCTATATACTTTTAACAGACCCACTTCCTCAACAAGCATCTTAAATTAACAAGATTAGAGCTAACAATGGAAATGTCTTACCAGACCCACTTCCACAATATATGTCTTAAGATAACAAGATTAGTCAGAAGGTTCTTGTTGAGGAGAAACATTTCCTCAAGCAAGGTACTTTTCATACTGACTAAGACAAAATGTGGTCCACTGGAGAAGGGAATGGCAAACCACTTCAATATTCTTGCCTTGAAAACCCCATGAACAGTATGAAAAGGCAAAATGATAGGACACTGAAAGATGAGCTCCCCAGGTCGGTAGGTGCCCAGTATGCTACTGGAGATCAGTGGAGAACTAACTCCAGAAAGAATGAAGAGATGGAGCCAAAGCAAAAACAATAATTGTGGATGTGACTGGTGATGGAAGTAAGGTCTGCTGCTGTAAAGAGCAATATTGCATAGGAATCGGGATGTTAGGTACATAATGAAAGTGAAAGCCACTCAGTCGTGTCCAACTCTTTGCAACCCCTGTATTATACAGTCCATGGAATTCTCTAGGCCAGAATACTGGGGTGGATAGCCTTTCCCTTCTCCAGTGGATCTTCCCGACACAGGAATTGAACCAGGGTCTCCTGCATTGTAAATGGATTCTTTAACAACTGAGCTATCAGGGAAACTATGAATCAAGGCAAATTAGAAGAGGTCAAACAGGAGATGGGAAGAGTGAACATTGACATTTTAGGAATCAGCAAACTAAAATGGACTGGAATGGGTGAATTTAAATCAGATGACCACTATATCTACTACTGTGGGCAAGAATCTATTAGAAGAAATGGAGTAGCCATGATAGTCAACAAAAGAGTCTGAAATGCAGTATTTGGATGCAATCTCAAAAATGACAGAATGATCTCTGTTCATTTCCAAGGAAACCACTTCAATATCATAGTAATCCAATTCTATGCCCCAAGCAATAATGCTGAAGAAGCTGAAGTTGAACGGTTCTACGAAGAGCTACAAGACCTTCTAGAACTAACACCCCAAAAAAGATGTCCTTTTCATTATAGGGGGCTGGAATGCAAAAGTAGGAAGTCAAGAAATACCTGGAGTGATGGGCAAATTTGGCTTTGGAATACAGACTTAAACAGGTCAAAAGTTCACAGAGTTTTGCCAATACAAAACACTGGTCATAGCAAACACACTCCTCCAACAACACAAGAGAAGACTCTATACACGGCCATAACCAGATGGTCAATACCAAAATCAGATTGATTATATTTTTGGAGCCAAAGATGGAGAAGTTTTATACAGTCAGCAAAAACAAGACCAGGAGCTAACTGTGGCTCAGATCATGAACTTCTTATTGCCAAATTCAGACTTAAGTTGAAGAAAGTAGGGAAAACCACTAGGCCATTCAGGTATGACCTAAATCCAATCCCTTATGACAATGCAGTGGAAGTGACAAATAGATTCAAGGGATTAGATCTGATAGAGTGCCTGATGAACTATGGATGGAGGTTTATGACATTGTAAAGGAGGCAGTGATCAAGACCATCCCAAAGAAATAGAAATGCAACAAGGCAAAATGGTTGTCTGAGGAGGCCTTACAAATGGCTATGAGAAGAAGAGAAGTGAAAGGTCAAGGAGAAAAGGAAAGATATACCCATTTGAATGCAGAGTTCCAAAGAATATCAAGGAGAGATAAGAAAACTTTCCTCAGTTATCAGTGCAAAGAAACAGAGGAAAACAATAGAATGGGAAAGACTAGAGATCTCTTCAAGAAAATCTGAGATACCAAGGGAACTTCTCATGCAAAGATGGGCACAATAAAGGACAGAAATGGTATGGACCTAACAAAAGCAGAAGATATTAAGAAGAGTGGCAAGAATACACAGAAGAACTGTACAAAAAAAGATCTTCATGATCCAGATAATCACGAAGGTGTAATCACTCACCCAGAGCCAGACATCCTGGAATGCGAAGGCAAGTGGGCCTTAGGAAGCATCACTACGGACAAAGCTAGTAGAGTTGATGGAATTCCAGCTGAGCTATTTCAAATACTAAAAGATGATGCTGTTTAAGTGATGCACTCAATATGCCAGCAAATTTGGAGAACTCAATGGAGAAGTTCATGGAGTAGGCAATGGCACCCCACTCCAGTACTCTTGCCTGGAAAATCCCATGGATGGAGGAGCCTGGTAGGCTGCAGTCCATGGTGTCGCTAAGAGTCGGACACGACTAAGCGACTTCACTTTCACTTTTCACTTTCATGCATTGGAGAAGGAAATGGCAACCCACTCCAGTGTTCTTGCCTGGAGAATCCCAGGGATGGGGGAGCCTGGTGGGCTGCTGTCTATGGGGTCGCACAGAGTCGGACACGACTGAAGCAACTTAGCAGCTTAGCAGCAGCCTTGGTCACAGGACTGGAAAAGGTCAGTTTTCATTCCAATCCCAAAGAAAGGCAATGCCAAAGATTGCTCAAACTACCACAAAATTGCACTCGTCTCACACGCTAGCAAAGTAATGCTCAAAATTCTCCAAGCCAGGCTTCAATAGTCCATGAACCGTGAACTTCCAGATGTTCACACTGGATTTAGAAAAGGCAGAGGAACCATAGAACAAATTCCCAACATCCGTGGCTCATTGAAAAAGCAAGAGAGTAACAGAAAATCATTTACTTTCTTCTGCTTAACTGACTATGCAAAAGCGTTTGACTATGTGGATCACAACAAACTGTGGAAAATTCTTCAAGAGATGGGAATACCAGACCACCTGACCTGCCTCCTGAGAAATCTATATGCAAACTGTGGAAAATTCTTCAAGAGATGGGAATACCAGACCACCTGACCTGCCTCCTGAGAAATCTATATGCAGGTCAAGAAGCAATAGTTAGAACTGAATTTTGGAAGAACAGACTATTTCCAAATTGTGAAGAAATACGTAAGGCCATGTATTGTCACCTTGTTTATTTAACATACATGCAGAGTACATCATGAGAAGTGCTGGACTGATGAAACACAGTCTGGAAACGAGATTGCTGGGAGAAGTATCAATAACCACAGATACTCAGATGACACCACCCTTATGGCAGAATGCGAAGAAGAACTAAAGAAATTCTTAATAAAGTGAAAGAGGAGAGTGACAAAGCTGGCTTAAAACTCAACATTCAAAAAATGTATATCAAGGGCCTGACCCCATGACTTAGTGGTAAATAGTTGGGGAAACAATGGAAACAGTGACAGACCTTATTTTGGGGGGCTCCAAAATCAGTGCAGATGGTTACTGCAGCCATGAAACTAAAAGATGCCTGCTCCTTGTAAGAAAAGTTATGAACAACCTAGACAGTTTATTAAAAAGCAGAGATATTACTTTGCCAACAAAAGTCTCTCTAGTCAAGGCTATGGTTTTTCCAGTAGTCATGTATGGATGCGAGATTTGGACTATAAAGAAAGCTGAGCGCTAAAGAATTGATGCTTTTGATCTGTGATGTAGGAGAAGACTCTTGAGAGTCCCTTGGACAGCCAGGAGATCAGATCAGTCCATCCTAAAGGAAATCCGTCCTGAATATTCACCAGAAGGACTGATGCTGAAGCTGAAACTCCAATACTCTGGCCACCTGATGCAAAGAACTGACTCATTGGAAAAGACCCTGATGCTGGGAAAGACTGAAGGCGGGAGGAGAAGGGGACGACAGAGGAAGAGATGGTTGGATGGCATCACTGAGTAAATGGACATGAGTTTGAGTAAACTCTGGAAGTTGGTGATGGACAGGGAGGCCTGGTATGCTGCAGTCCATGGGGTCACAAAGGGTCAGACACAACTGAGCGACTGATATGAACCTAACTGAAGACAAAGCAAAGTAGAAAAAAATATGTTTGTCTTTTTCTCCTCCTTGAGACCTCCTTTTTCCTCCTTGGGGACCCTGGGCTTCTTATAAATCTACCTAAGAATTTATTCTCTCAACTTGATTCATGGTCCTAACATTCCAGGTTCCTATGCAATATTGTTCTTTACAGCATCAGATTTTACTTCCATCACCAGTCACATCCACAACTGGGGGTTTCTTTGGCTCTTTCTCTTCATTCTTTTTGGAGCTATTTCTCCACTGATCTCCAGTAGCATATTGGGCACCTACCAACCTGGGGAGTTCATCTTCCAGTGTCCTATCTTTTTGCCTTTTCATGGTTCTCAAGGCAAGAATATTGAAGTGGTTTGCTGTTCCCTTCTCCAAGGGACCACATTTTGTCAGAATTCTCCAAAATGACCCCTCCATCTTGGGTGGCCCTACACAGCATGGCTCATGGTTTCTTTGAGATAGACAAGGCTGTGAACAGTTTTGTTAATTTCCTGTGATTGTGGTTTTCATTCCGTCTGCTCTCTGATGGATAAGGATAAGATACTCAGTATGCCCTCTGATGGATAAGGTTCCTTTACTAACCCATTTGCAATTAGATATGTTTCTCAGTTTGATGATTGATAAAATGCAAGCTTATCATTAACTTTATTTTGTTTCAATTACTAGTGGTAATAAGTATTTTCATATGTGTTCTGGATAAGCAGATAGTTGTATTTAGATCTAATGGGTATATAGTTAAGCACCAATAACTTCCTCCTTTCCTCCTTCCACTCATTCATTAAACAAGAATTTATCTCATATCTAGCATGAGCCAGGTTGTGCTCTCTTTGCTGGACTTATAACATTGAACCCCCAGGTGAAAAGTCCTTGCACTCAAAAGTTTTTACTTCTGTGGACAAGATAATGATAAGCATAGTGAATAAGTGAAAGAAATATGTTAGATGGTAAAAACTGCAAAGAAATGAATATGGAAAGAATTTAGGGTATGATGGTGACAGTGTACTTTCCAAAAGAGTAGCCAAGGTAGACCATATAGAAAAAGTGATTTGTGAAATAATTTCTGACGTAGAGGATGAAGCTTGCCTCTCAAACAGATACCTAGTGGTCCAACCTGAGAAAACAGCAAGTGCAATAGCCCTGAGCCATACACTTGTTTAGTCAATTAAATCAATAGGTAATGCAATGAAAGTGGACAGAGTGGAATGTAAAAAGGAAAAATGCTAGAATCCGATGGGACAGCAAGGAGTCTTTGGCAGATGCCCAATCCTGGATGAAGCCTAAAGAGGTAGAAAATTTATAACTTGTAATAAAACTGACTAAAAGCAGTTTAGCTCTCAACTGTCATCATGTATCTGTACACAATGTCAATGACAAAACTTACCTTTCCTCAGGGCAGACCACTTCCATCACTCTTACTTTGGTATGACAAAAAGTTAATGGGGAAATCAGATCATGTAAGTCCTTAAAAACTATGCTAAAAACTTTGGGACTGACTATATGAAACAGACAGTCACTGGAAGATTTCAAGAAGTGTAACAAGATGTTTTGTGCTTTAAAATGCTGGCACTAGATGTTTTGTGGGGAGCTGCATGAAGTGACCAAGGACAGAAATAGAAAAATCAGTTTGTGTCAAGTACAAAACTTTAGATTAAAGATGAATGTGATTTGGAGTAAGGAGGTAAATGATGAAACAGGGAGAAGTGGTGTTTTAAAATTTGTTTTGTAGAATAGAATCCATAAAATGACTTTGGGGGGGGGCAATTATTTTGTGGTAAAACATACATAACACAAAATTTATCATTTTAAATATTTGTAAGTGTACAGTTTATTGCCATTAACTACATTCTTAATGTTGTGCAGTCATCACCACTATCCATTTCCAGAAACTTTTCATCATCAAACAGAAGTCCTATAACCATTAAACCGTAATTCCCATTACCCCTGACCAGTCCCTGATAATATGTACTCTGCTACCTCCCTCTTTAAATTCACTATTCTTGGCAGTTCATATAAGTGGAAACATGCAATATTTGTCCTTAGATATTTAGTTAACATAATGTTTTCAAGATTCCTTCATATTATAGTGATATTGGAAAAGCTTTATCAGAAGCCCAAGCTCTTGCTCAACTTGTTCGAAAGAGTCTGGACAAGAAACACAAGATGCAGGAGTTAATGCAGCTTAAAGGAGTGACCAGTGCGTAATAAGTAGTCAGTAGTCACTATTTTTATTTCCTAAACAATGGACTTTTCAAAACTGTTTGCTGAAGGTTTCATATCTAATGTGTGATCTAGTTAATATTTTCAGTATTATCTATTTGAACTTCAAAATGTATGCTCCATTTGAGCTACATTCTAAAGGTTGTAGCATAGCTATTGACCCACTTGAAAAGCAAGAAAAACTGTAAGAAAGAAGTTAAGCATCAAGAAAACTCATAAACTGAGTAATCTGTTTCTAAATAATCAGTGTGGATATAAGTTATGTTTGAGAAAAGAGACAGTTCAGTGGATTTCGTGCTGCAGCCAAGAAAAAAAAAACTTTTTGTAAAATATTCCTGTTGGGCTTATTTGTGGGATTATACTTAAAATATGCAATCTGAATTGTGACAGCATTTTTCTGTTAGAGCTTGGTACAAGGGACATAAATATCATTTTCTAAGAATATCTTTGAAGGTAACATAATGACATAGAAGATTTAAATATCTTTGCTGTAAACCACAAATACCCTATAGCTCTTCTATTTAATGGAAATACACATGCACATGCATAGAATGGAATTCATAAGATGTGTGTGCATGTGTGTGTGTGTGTGTGTGTGTGTATGTTCTTCTGGATGATCAGTCAGTTCTTTCCAGATTTTTAAGTGCAATGCCTATCAAATAGCATTTAAAGCAGCTGCAGATATGTAAATTAAATGCTCTGATCTGTTCTTCTGTTTACCTTGTTGATTTCCCAATAGAGCCACCTACTTAGCATTCTCTTTGTCTTCCTTGTTTGAAGATTAACATACAGCATGAGAAAAGCTGCTTTTAGGTTGTGCTCTGTGTTTTGGTTCTGATTTGAGGCTCTGTGTTGGCTCTGTGTTGAGGATCTGCTCTGTGTTTTGAAAGGATACTTGTTAATGTGGCATTTCTGCCCCAATCATACTTAATTAACATTGAATAAGAGATAAAAGTTTCAAAAGGGTTATCTTAATCAGAATTCTTTTTAGAAAGTATTTCATACTTTTGCAAAAAGATGAATAATTTTACTTCCGTCTGTAGTTGTAGAACCTGCCCAAAACTTCCTATAAAATGAATATTTTCATAATAAGCATGTCTGGATTCTCCAAGTAAAATCTTTGGTTTAATACAAAGATTTGTGATCTGAATCCTTTCCAATATTTGATATGTATGTATTCATCTGAGATATTGCATATAAAATGGAAGTCTCTACATATATATAATGACATACATAAAATGTGCTATTTATAACATTTTGTTTAATACTGTGTTCACTTTCTCACATTGATAGATAAGTTACAAAACATTTCAAACCCTAATTTATTTCATTGTTTTCAACTAACAGTTTTCTTGTAAGGACATCTTAATTTATCCTATACTATTACTGTTAAAAATAATGTTGTTATGAGAATTTTTAATCATGATAGGAGAGATCTATATACTATTATTTATTTGCATGTTTAATTATTGATGCGACTGAGCAACTTTTTATATATCAGCCATTTCTGTTTTTTTCTTTACATTTCTTCATGTCAAATACATGGATCATTAGGGTTTTGTTTTTTTTGTTGCTGTTGTTGAAGCTTCTTGTGTGTTATGTCTATCACACCTAATTAGGATAAAATCAGGCATAAATTAAAACACACAAATTGTCAATTAACTCATTTTATATGTTTTGCATATATTATGTCTTAGTTTACTATTTGTCTTCAGTTTTGTTTGCTGTATTAACTGGCATACATTTCCTTTTTCTTTATACAGTCATGACTAACATTATACTTTTAAAAAAGCTAGTCCTTTGCTTGTATATATGGAAAAGTATATCCTAGTAAAAGTAAAAGTGTTAGTCCTTCAGTTGTATCCAACTCTTTCCACTCCATGGACTGTAGCCTGCAAGTCTCTGCCCATGAAATTCTCCAAGCAAGTATAATGGAGTGGGTAGTCATTCCTTTCTCCCGGGGAGCTTCCCAACCTAGGGACAAAACCCGGGTGTCCCATATTGCAGGCAGATTCTTGAGCATCTGAGCCACCAGGGAAACCCAAGGTATATCCTAAATCAATGCCAAAGAAATAATTTTATGTGTGAGATTTCAGTGGTTTCATTTTCATGTACTTTATATATTTTAATTAATCTCCATCTTCACTGGCTTAGTAATAATTACAATAGACTCTCTTTTTATAAATCTTACTTTCATAATACCACAAGGAGAGAAGAGTGGGTGGATGATTAGTTGGAAAATATTTTTTGGAGAAGTTCATTTATTAAAGGTCATTTTGTAAAAGTCAACATTAAAAAAATGAAGATCATGGCATCTGGTCCCATCACTTCATGGCAAATAGATGGGAAAAAGTGGAAACAGTGACAGATTTCATTTTCTTGGGCTCCTAACTCATTGTGGATGGTATTGCAGTCATACAATTAGACGATGCTGCTTCTTGGAAAGAAAACTATGACAGACCTAGACAGTGTATCAAAAAGCAGAGGCATCACTTTGCCGACAAAGGTCCTTATAGTCAAAGCTATGGTTTTTCCAGTAGCCATGTACATGTGTGAGAGTTGGACCATAAAAAAGGCTGAGCACTGAAGAACTGATGCTTTCAAATTGTGGTACTGGAGGAGACTCTTGAGGGTCTCTTGGACTGCAAGGAGTTCAAACCAGTCAATCCTAAAGGAGATCAACCCTGAATATTCCTTGGAAGGACTGATACTGAAGCTGAAGCTCCAATACTTTGGCCACCTGATGTGAAAAGGTGACTCACTGGACAAGACTCTGATGCTGGGAAAGATGGAAGGCAAAAGGAGAACAGGGCAGCAGAGGATGAGGTGGTTAGATAGCATCACTGATTCAATGGACATGAACTTGAGCAAACTCCGGGAGATGGTGGAGGACAGGGAAGCCTGGCATGCTGCAGTCCGTGGAGTTGCAAAGTCAAACATGACTGAGTGACTGAACAATTTGATAATTAAAGAAGCAATGTGTATAAAAAGTGCTTTTTAATTTTCAGAGTACTCTTTAAATGCTAGTTATCACTATTATTGATGCTACTAAGTATTTATCTTCTCATACATACTAATGAGGGCCTGCAACACTAAATTATAATCCCATCTCTGTAAACAGATCAAACAAACAAAAAAAAGTTATGGAGAGTAATGGAAAGGAATACCAGGCATTTGTAGAAAGGTTTGTTTTACTTGCTTTCCTGGAATATATACCGGTAGCCCAGATTAGGAGAAGGCAATGGCACCCCACTCCAGTACTCTTGCCTGGAACATCCCATGGATAGAGGAGCCTGGTGGGCTGCAGTCCATGGGGTTGCTAAGAGTCTGACATGACTGAGTGACTACACTTTCACTTTTCACTTTCATGCATTGGAGAAGGAAATGGCAACCCACTCCAGTGTTCTTGCCTGGAGAATCCCAGGGATGGCGGGGCCTGGTGGGCTGCCGTCTATGGGGTCACACAGAGTCAGACACGACTGAAGTAACTTAGCAGCAGCAGCAGGCCAGATTAATGACTTTTCTTATTTAAATAGTTTCATTTGTTTGTCCTTGCTTTTCTCCATGTAACACTTCTTTTGAAGGGAGAAGGCTTGATAAATTATGTGGATGATTTTCCATTAAGAATGTTTATGTATTGCTATCTTACCCTGTATCTGTTTACTCCTTTTGTTATTAATAAGCAAAGTGCAAGTCATAGCTGCTATGCGTTGCATTTAATTACAAATAAAGGATGTATTAGATAATCAAAATATACTAGCAATGAAGTTGTGTATTAAATATATAATCCTTAAACATTTATACTTCATGAAAGTTTACAAGTTTAATCTCAAAATAAATAAGTTTGAGTCAAAATAATTCTTTTGCAACTCTATTTTAGCCAATATTGAGACAGAGGTTTACTTTATATTAATATGATCTTGATATAATAAAAAGCAGAGTGTATTTTTTTAACTGCTTATTTTAAGTTCCTAGAAAATGAAGTTTATATATGGCTCTGTGTCCTGTAGTACGATTCAGCAACTAGGAAATAAAGCCTGTTGACAAAGATGATTTTGCAAAATTACTGTTTCCATCTTTATCTGTTTATCTCCTCTTTTCCAGGGCTTACCCTCCTCCAGGAATCTGAGTCTAGTTAATGTCTAAGGTCTCAGTAACTGTCAAACACCTCCTTTCTTAGAAAATAAAGCTTAATGAATAAAAAAAAAATTTACAAAGTATAACCCCTCACCTTTAAGTTTTACTTATATACTATCGTTTCAGTTATCATGGATGAAGTCATTATGTCTCCTACTACACTCCAATATCAGGAGCATTTGCAACCTGAACACTGCATTGCAAAACGCTTATGCCTAGATCAGGTAGGCAGATGTGATAAATTGTGTACAGAAAACATTTTTTCCCAAACTCAGCAACTTGAGATAATTTGGATTTGCTAAATTTGGTTGTATTGTACAGCAGTGTATTATGTACAGTGATATTGATTATTTAAAGCAATACATGTTACATTCTAATATTCGTGTTCCTAAAACTGATTTTTTGATACCCATCTTTTGTTTATTGTATTCATACCTTAAAGTTAGACTTTCTAAAGAGCCCTGCAAGCATCAGGCAGCTCAGCTCAGCTCAGTTGTTCAGTCATGTCCGACTCTTTGCGACCCCATGGACTGCAGCACACCAGGCCTCCCTGTCCATCACCAACTCCCAGAGTTTACCCAAACTCATGTCCACTGAGTCGGTGATGCCATCCAACCATCTCATCCTCTGTCATCCCCTTCTCCTCCCACCTTCAATCTTTCCCAGAATCAGGGTCTTTTCAAATGAGTCAGCTCTTCGCATCAGGTGGCCAAAGTATAATTCATATTAATTAATGGTATATAAGAGCATATGAGTTTGATACCTGGTTTGGGAAGATCCCCTGGAGAAGGAAGTGGCAACCCACTCCAGTATTCTTGCCTGGAAAATTCCATGGACAGAGGAGCCTGGCGGGCTACAGCCCATGAGATTACAAAGAATGAGGCATGAGTGAGTGACTGAACGCACACACACAATGCTACATAAACCTACACAGATTATCCTATACAGATAATCAGTCATTAAGCACCCAATTTCTTTGGCCTACCTTTCTCAAGAGGGAAACAAAGCAATGATTGTGCCAAAACATACTCTATTGAAGAGCTTATTGAAAGCTCTTTGCCTCGGGTGGCACTTAACCATATTCATGTTTTCTTTCCCAAGTCACAGGAATGCAGTTTGCTGGTATCCCAAAGGAGAAGTCACAGCAAGCTAGATCTCAAAAAGCCAAATACTCATTCCTCCTCAGTAATTTGCTTGACTGCAGTATGGAAACTAAACTAATATGTTTTATTTTTATTTTGTATATGAATGGGAAGCCTTTAAGGGAAACTTTAAAACCACTCAGATTTATGTTTTAGAAATGTAAGTCAATTTGGCTACATTAACAAGTAAGGAAGCCACTCAGAACTAAAAGAAAATGAGGTCCAGCCTGAGGCAGTCATTTTGGGAATAAGAAAGAGTTGGATGGATATGAGACTCCCTGGGTAGTAACAGGGAAACAGAAGCCCACAGTAAGAACCAGGTCTTGGCTTTGCTTATTATTTAAGTGAGAAACAGCATGCAGCATGGGGAAGAGAGTTGATAGAGTATATGATAAAGTTCAATTTTAAAATGTTTGTAGACTTTTCTACACTGTAGACAATGGCATAATAGTTTACGTAAAACCAAGAATGATCACACACAGTCTCACAACCTGCTTTTCATGTAGATACAGTCATATAAAATAATGCTGGATGTATATAGATTGAAAATAAAATTGTGATCATGCTATATACATAGGCTTATTAACTGCTCTTCTCACTTAAATTATATCATAAACATTGCATTAGAAAGCTCAGTCTTCCATAACAAAATGCCATGACCTGAGAGACTTAACAGAAATTTATTTTCTCACAGTTTGGAAGCTGGAAGTCTGATGTCAGAGTGCCATCATAGTCAGGTTCTGGTTAGAGCATTTCTCCTGACTTGCAGATGGCTACTTTCTCACTGTATCCAAACATGGTTGAGAGAGAGTGCCAACTCTCAAGTGTCTCTTCTTATCAGGGAAAGTGAAAGTTGCTCACTTGGGTCCGACTCTTTGCAACCCCATGGACTATACAGTCCATGGAATTATCCAGGCCAGAATACTGGAGTGAGGAGCTGTTCCCTTCTCTAGGGTATCGTTCCAACCCAGGGATCAAACCCAGGTCTCCCGCGTTGCAGGCAGGTTCTTTACCAGTTGATCCACCAGGGAGGCCCTCTAATCAGGGAATGTATACCAACCCAAAGGTTCACCCTCATAACCTCATCTCCAATTACTTCTGATAGACCTAACCCCCAAACACCATCACTCTTGGTGCTGGGTTTCAAATGTGAATTTTGGCATGGGAGGACACAGATATTTAATTCTTAATGAACATTTTAGTTAATGAAGAATATTCTAAGTTGAATTTTTAATTTTGAACTAATCATGGATAACATCAGATGCCAGATATACTTGCATACTATTTTATACCCCAGACCTTGAAATTTTTACAAGATAAATAGAGTGCAATTTGTATATCAATTCAGTTCAGTCACTCAGTAGTGTCCAACTCTTTGTGACCCCATGGCCTGCAGCATGTCAGGCTTCCATGTCTATCACCAACTCCTGGAACTTGCTCAAACTCCTGTCCATTGAGTTGGTGATGCCATACAATCATCTCATCCTCTGTCGTCCCCTTCTCCTCCCACCTTCAATCTTTCCTAGCATCAGGGTCCTTTCCAATGAGTCAGTTCTTTGCATCAGGGCCAAAGTATTGGAGTTTCAGCTTCAGCATCAGTCCTCCCGATGAATATTCAGTACTGATTTCCTATAGGATTGACTGGTTTGATCTCCTTGCAGTCCAAGGGACTCTCAAGAGTCTTCTCCAACACCACAGATCAAAAGCATCAATTCTTCGGTGCTCAGCTTTCTTTATTTCAACTCACACATCCATACATGACTACTACATGAAAAATACTACTACTACATGAAAAACCGTAGTGTATATAAAAGTGTTTATATTCATATACCAAATATGTATGCCAAAAGCAGGACTTTGTCTTCTGTGAACAAATTAGAGTTTATTTTAGCGTTAATTATTCTTAAATCCTGTTAGCTGGAGATAATGAGAAACATATTTTTTAGTCAAACAAACAAACTTTTATTAATAAACTTTAGCAAGGGAGAAATAATACCAGAGGAACCATGAAGTGTTTCAAAATGTGGCAACCAAGGACAGTAATTGTAAGATTTGGGAGGAAGAGGTCTAGAACCTTTGTGGAGTTATTCCTAGATCAGCCTATCTGTATCTTGTACCTTGACATGCTTAATTATTGACTACAGTGTATTCTTATGTGTATATACATGCTACTCTGAGAATATGTCTATGCATGTAACATACATACCCATCTGACTTTAAATGTTCAGGTAAGTCTAATGCTTTTAAATCTTAACTAATGTGAGTGCTTCCAGTACACATGAATCATGCATTCTAAAAGGGAGAAAAAAGGAACAGTGAGAAAACAGACTTCTAGATTTATAGAAATGCTTGCTATTTTGAGACCAGAAAAATATGTGAAACCACATTTTTTTCAGACACTGGAAAACAGGCAGCACAAGATTATGATTTCAGATAGAAGAGAAATATACGATCACCTTTGGATTACTAGCTGAAGGCAGTTTCCAAACTGTAGAGCAGAGAAAGAGAATGTAAAAATAGCATGCCAGTCAGGTGAATTTGAGAAGATAGAGACCAGAATTTAAGGCAAAAGTAGTGAAAATTTGGGGGGCAGAGTACTAAAGAAAATGGAAGCTCTTGACATAGGCAGAGTAATCCCCTTAAGTTTTTGGATAAGAACTGATTTGCATCCACATGAGGTAAAACTCCATAAGGCCAAGAAAATAAGTACCACAAAGGTTATAAAATTCCCTGTGCTCCCACAAGGCTGTGAAGAATTTGTGTTCCTATGAGGTAGAAAAATGTCCTTGTAAGTCTTCAGAAGGACTTACAGCTTAATAATGAGGCTAAGTTGGTGGGAGAGTAAAGCTGCTCTGAATCTATTATAGCAGCTTTGATAGAATCATACTAGTCACAAGTAATTTGTTAATGTGCCAGATCAAAGTCCAATGCACACTGAAGGAATGCAATAAAATCTAAAATTCACTCAACAATCTAAAATTTAACCCTCTTGTGAAAACATATGCAAGCAAATAGACAAGGAAATTGCATCTGTAAAGTCTAAAGTTAAACATAGGAGAAAAAAAACACAACTAAGAATTGAAAACTAGAAAAATGTCTTTCAAATATTAAGGTAAAATAAAAACCCATAAGACACGAGAAAGCTGAAAGAATGAATTGACAACAGATATGTACTTGATGTTAACAGAAGTTCTCCAGGCAGAGGAAAAGACATTAAATAGAAATTTGGGACACGTTTCTGTGCTTCTCTTTTATTGATAGAAGAATAGACAAAAAATCAGTAAAGGTTTAGTGGACTAGAATAATGCTAGGAACAAATCAACCCACTCAATATTTATAGAACTCACCACTCAACAGCAACAGGATACATATTTTTCCAAGAACACATGGATAACTCATGAAGACAGACAATATTCTGGCCCATAAAAATAAATCTCAAGAATTTTAAAAATATTGAAATTATATAAACCATAGTATCTGGCTAAAATGTCATTAAGCTAGAAGCTGATAGCAGAAGAGTAACTAGAAATTTTTTACATTATTGAAAAATTAATAACATTTTTGTAAATGGCATTAATCAAAGAAGAGATGTAAAGGAAGTTAGAATTATTTTGAAGTGAATTAAAATGAAAATAGGAGATATTGAAATGTGTGGGCAATAGTTAAAGAAATACTTAAAGGGACATTAATAGCGTTGAATGCTTGCAGTGAAGAAGAACATTCCAAAGTCATTGAGAATCCAGACAAATAAAGCAAAGTGAAGAGAAAGCAAGAAGAATGAAAGTAATAATAAAAATGTGAACAGAAATCAATGGAATAGAAAAAATAGAAAAATAATAGAGAAAACCATTGATGTTAAGTAGGAATTATTGAAATGGTCACTGAAATTGACAAACATCTAAGCAAAGTGATAAAAAAAAAAAAAAGTAAAGGCATAATTTACTAAAACAGGAATTAACAAAAGAGATATTACTATATAGAACAGTGACATTAGAAAGATAATGAGAATATTATTTAAAAGCCAAATGAATATATTATACAATGTAGATGAGATTTAAAAATTATTTAAAAGATACAAGCAACCAAGGCTTGCTCAAAAATAAATAATGTGAAAAACCTTATATTTATAAAGAAAATGAAATAAAGGAACAATAAATTTTCAAAAAAATCATCAAATCCAGATGCCTTTACTGAGGGTTTCTATTTAATGCCTCAGGATTAAACAGTAAAATTTTACATGAATTTTTCCCGAGAGCAACCATCTCCAACTTATTTTACGAGGTCAACATTAACTTGATACTAAAAAAATACCAAAAGAAAAGACTAGTGCTAATCAGTAATCCTCAAAAATATAGGTGCAAAAATCATTAACAAGCATTAGTAAATCCTATCCAGAAATATACAAAAGAGAAAATACTTCATGACTAAGTGTGATTTACTCAGAATTAGAAAATTGGCTTGCCATTAGAAAATCAAGCAATATGATTCACTATATTAAGAAGATAAATGGAAAACCAAATGATTTTCTTAATTGATGTTTATCAAATATCTGACAGCATTTACCATTTCACAACAAAAACTATCAGCAAACTAGGAATATTAGAAAATTTTCACAACCCAGTATAGGTCATCCATGAAAAACCCACAGTTAATAGCAAATTTAACAGTGAAAAATTGAATAATTTCTCCTTAAAATGAGGATAAGGCAGAGATGCTGTCTCTGTTCTCTTTTATAATATAGCCCCTTTCTATATTATAATGATAATAATAATGAGCAATAAAAGGAATTAAAATACAAAAATATTAAAAATGAAAAAGTAAAACATATAACAAATGACATGACTATCTATACAGAAATTCCTATAGAGTCTATGATAACACTACTAGAATAAGATTTAGCAAACTCACAATACACAGGACAAATATACAAAAGTTAAGTATATTTCTGAATATTAGGTAAAACAATTAAAAATTTAATTTTAAAAATACCATATTAAATAATGTCAAAAGGCATGAAATACTTAGAAACAAATTCATTCAATTATGTGCAACAAACCTATAAAACCTTTCATTTCTGTTGAAAACTATAAAACCTTGATAAGAGGAATCAAAGAAGACATTAAAAGGAGATTCTTATTTTCATAAGTGAGGAGATATCAAATTTTCCTAACTTGATCTATAGATTTAATGCAAACCTAATTAAAATTCAAGATTTACGTGGAAATTCAGAGGGAATCTAGAATAATGGAAATTTTTGAAACAGAAACAGGTTTAAAGGACTTCGACTACTTGATTTTAAGACTTGCTATAAAACCACAGTAATCAGTAAAGGAGTGCATCAAGGCTGTATATTGTCACTCTGCTTATTTAACTTATATGCAGAGTACATCATGAGAAATGCTGGGCTGGAGGAAGCACAAGCTGGAATCAAGATTGATGGGAGAAATATCAATAACCTCAGATATGCAGATGACACCACCCTTATGGCAGAAAGTGAGGATGAACTGAAGAGCCTCTTGATGAAAGTGAAAGAGGAGAGTGAAAAAGTTGGCTTAAAGCTCAACATTCAGAAAACTAAGATCATGGCATCTGGTCCCATCACTTCATGGCAAATAGATGGGGAAACAGTGGCTGACTTTGTATTTTTGGGCTCCAAAATCACTGCAGATGGTGATTGCAGCCATGAAATTAAAAGACGCTTACTCCTTGGAAGGAAAGTTATGACAACCTAGACAGCATATTAAAAAGCAGGCACATTGCTTTGCCAACAAAGGTCCATCTAGCCAAGACTATGATTTTTCCAGGGGTCATGTATGGATGTAAGAGTTGGACTATAAAGAAAGCTGAGCACCAAAGACTTGATGCTTTTGAACTGTGGTGTTGGAGAAGACTCTTGAGAGTCCCTTGGACTGCAAGGAGATCCAACCAGTCCATCCTAGAGCAGATCAGCTCTGGGTGTTCACTGGAAGGACTGATGTTGAAACTGAAGCTCCAATATTTTGGCCACCTGATGGGAAGAGCTGACTCATTTGAAAAGACCCTCATGCTGGGAAAGATTAAGGGCAGGAGGAAAAGGGGATGACAGAGGATGAGATGGTTGGATGGCATCACCGACTCAATGGACATGACTTTGGGTTGACTCTGGGAATGGTGGTGGACAGGGAGGCCTGGAGTGCTACAGTTCATGTGATTGCAAGGGGTTGGACACGACTGAGAGACCAAACTGAACTGAATCAGTAAAATGTTAGATTAGGGTAAAATGAGATATATAGATAAATGAAATAATAGATTAGGAACAGATTTACACATATAAGATCATTTATATTTGTTTTTGAAGTAAGTTCTTTTATTGTTATTTTCCTCACAACCGCAAAGACAACATGTGATCCAGTCTTAACTTCTCAGCTTTCTAAATCTACCCACATACCAAAAAAAAGTGCTATCTCTATCTTCCCAGTTAATTTATTGTAATAAGGAGTTCAATTAGATTTTCCTTCACTCAGCCTGGATTCAGGGAGAATGTGGTGACAGATGATCATGAACAGAGAGGTACATGAATGAGTTGAGGAAGGTCAACATGGGAACAAAACAAGAAGAGCTATTCAGATCCATCCTCCTCTTTCCACCCTAGCTTCTTGGGCTTTAAGAAAATGAATGGCTGTCCATCAAAGTCAAGGTTTTATCCACCTGGGCCAGAATCTTAGCCATGCAGTAGCCCAGTACGTATTTCAGATGTTTGGCCTGTTTTCTGCTTGACTTTGCGAGCGTCATGTCTGTAGACACAGTATTGACCTTGATATTCTTGTCCACAAACCCTTAGGCAAGCACTTGGATTGGTGGGAAAAGGATGGAGCAGGGGGTCATGCCCTTCCTGGAGAGCTGTTACAGAATGTTGCAAGAGATCAGTCAACTGGGTTTGGGGGTAAACATTTACCTGGAGAGGGCAGGTATGAGGATGGCTAATTCACAGATGCTTTTACTGAGGGGCATCCTCTGGTACTCTTTCTCCAGAGCAGTGGAGAAAGAGAGACATATAAGTATTGGGCAACATCAGTGTGCAAAGCCTGGGTGGTGCAAAGACCATGGAGAGTGCGGCTAGTGACTAGGGCTGTTACTATGTTGAAGGTGTAATGGGATAGTTGAAAGTAAGCAAAGCCTTATGTCCACATACCAAACACCTGCCCATCATGCTCTGAAACATTTTTTGAGGGGCCTGGCCCAGGGTTCAAGATTGAGAGGGGTATGGGCCCAAAATTCTCCTTAATTTTCCCTGAAACCTCAGCTGTCCAAAAGAATGGGAAGAAGGTGGGGAGGGATTAGATCTTCTCATAGGACAGCAAGGGTTGCAGGGGAACTGATTCCACCCCGTTTCCATGCTGTCTAGAGCCAGGCTTGTGGACAGGCATCAGACAACTCCAGAATGCCGCTTTCTTGAGCACATCTTTGATGCTGCAGTTCTCACTGGGCAGTGACTGCAACCTCAGTCACCAGTTAGATTAATACTGTAGGATGTAATTCTTGAAATCCTGGCAGTGATACTGTGTATCTCTGCTCTTTATATACATACGTATGTTGGCTGTGATTAGGCTTATGTCAACTGACCACTGATTTCACTTTAGTCCTTCTCAGTAATCTTGGGCATTTTGGCACAGCAGCAGATAGAAGGGAGGATACAGGAGTGGAGTGTTTCCAGAACAAATACATTCTTGTAGATAGAGTACATGGCTTAGACTTAAAGATAATCTGGGCCAGCTTCTGCCTGAAGGAGGGGCAAGTGGATCACCAGGTTAGAAATGGCTGAGCTTATCATAATTCATGTACTGTTTCTTCCTCTTTTTGGAGGACCAAGCTAGGTGCAGAGAAATAGAGGACAACAATGGAATGGGAAAGACTAGAGATCTCTCAAGAAAATTAGACATACCAAGGGAAAATTTCATGCGAAGATGGGCACAATTAAGGACAGAAATGGTATGGACCTAACAGAAGCAGAAGATATTAAGGAAAGGTGGCAAGAATACACAGAAGAACTATGCAAAAAAGATCATAAAGAACCAGATAACCATGATGGTGTGATCACTCACCTAGAGCCAGACACCCTGGAGTGTGAAGTAGAGTGGGCCACAGGAAGCAAGGAACAAAGCTAGTGGAGGTGAAGGAATTACAGCTGAACTATTTCAAGTCCTAAAGCATGATGCTGTGAAAGTGGTATACTCAATATGCCAGCAAATTTGGAAAACTCAGAACTAGCCACAGGACTGCAAAAGGTCAGTTTTCATTCCAATACCAAGGAAAGGCAATGCCAAATAATGTTCAAAATACTGAAAAATTGTAGTCATCTCACATGCCAGAAAAAGTAATGCTCAAAATTCTACAAATGAGGCTTCAATAGTACATGAAATGAGAACATCCAGATTTGCTAGCTAGATTTAGAAAAGACAGAGGAACCACAGATCAAGTTACCAACATCCATTGGGTCATAGAAAAAGCAAGAGATTTCCAGAAAAAAAAATCTGTTTCTGCTTTATTGACTATGCCAAAACCTTTGACTGTATGGATCACAACAAACTGTGGATAATTCTTAAAGAGATGGGGATACCAGACCATCTTACCTGCCTCTTGAGAAATATGTATGCAGGTCAAGAAGCAGCAGTTAGAACTGGACATGGAACAACAGACTGGTTCCAAATTGGGAAAGGAGTATGTCAAGGTTATATATTGTCACCTTGCTTATTTAACTTATATGCAGATTACATCATGCAAAATGCTGGGCTGGATGAAGTGCAAACTGGGATCATGACGGCTGGGAGAAATATCAATAAATTCAGATATGCAGCTGACACCACCCTTATGGCAGAAAGCAGAGAGGAACTGAAGAGTCTCTTGATGAAAGTGAAAGAGGAGAGTGAAAAAGCTGGTTTGAAACTCAACATTCAGAAAACAAAGATCATGACATCTGGTCCCATCACTTCATGGCAAATGGACAGAGAGACAATGGAAACAATGACAGACTTTATTTTCTTGGGCTCCAAAATCACTGCAGATGGTGACTGCAGCCATGAAATTAAAAGATGCTTGCTCCTTGGAAGAAAACTATGACCAAACTAGATGGCATATTAAAAAGCAGAGACATTACTTTGTTGACAAATATCTGTCTAGTCAAAAAACTGTTTTTTCCAGTAGTCATGTATGGATGTGAGAGTTGGACCATAAAGAAAGCTGAGCACTGAAGAATTTGTGTTTTGAACTGTGGTATAAGAGAAGACTCTTGAGAGTCTCCTGGACTGCAAGGAGATCAAATCAGTCATTCAAAAGGAAATCAGTCCTGAATATTCTCTGGAAGGACTGATGCTGAAGCTGAAGCTGAAGCTGCAATACTTTGGCCACCTGATGCAAGAACTAACTCCTTGGAAAAGACCCTGGTACTGAGAAAGATTGAAGGCAGGAGAAGGGGATGACAGAGGATGAAATAGTTGGATGGCATCACCAACTCAATGGACATGAGTTTAAGAAAACTCCAGGAGTTGGTGATGGACAGGGAATCCTGGCATGCTGCAGTTGATGGGGTGGCAAAGAGTTGGACATGACTGAGCGACTGAATGAACTGAAGTTAGGTGATGGAGAGAGGGAAGTGGAGGGTGTGATTTGTCACAGTTAAGTTTTTTGGAAGTACCCACACAAGGGGAGGAAAACAGGGTGGTGAGAGGTGGGGAACAAAGTCGGCAGAGTAAGCCCATAGTGGAATAATAAAATACAGAAACTTATTCTTACAGGACTATAAGGGGAGACAAGGCCAGGGCTAGAGATTGGCTGACAAACTGATCTTCCACAAGTACTATATTGATCATCTTTTCAAGAAACTGTGCTAAAATAACTGGATATTCATTTGAAAATAAATAAACCTCAAAAGTTATCTCATACTATGTACAAAAAATAAAGTTTGTTAGGAATTATAATCCTAATATAAGAACTTTAAGCTATAAAACTTTTCCAAAATATGGAGGATACAATCTTTTTGTCCTTATATTGGGAAAGATTTCTTAGATATGGTTTAAAAAAGAACTGTAAAAAAGCAAAGTTATAAATTGAGCATTATCAATAAACATTCTTTTTTCCTATATGAAAGATAGGAAAAAAGAAAGAAAGAAGAAATGAAAATATGAACCACAGACTGGGTGACAGTATTTACAAAACATGTATTTGATAGGGGTCTCATATCTAGAATACATAAAGAGCTCTTGCAACTAAAAATAAGACAAATCATCCATTTTTTTTTTTTTTAGTAAGAGAAACATTTAAAAGGAACTTGTCAGTGAAGACATATGAATAACAAGCACATTAAAAGATATCTAAAGAAGATACCTAAAATGTAGACATCATTGTTATTCAGTCACCCAGTCATGTCCGACCCTGCAACCCCATGAACTGAAGCATGCCAGGCCGCCCTGTCTTTCATCATCTCTTGAAGTTCGCCCAAGTTCACACCCCTTGTATCGGTGATGCCATCTGGCCAGCTCATCTTCTGATGCTCTCTCCTCCTTTTGCCCTCAGTCTTTCTGAGCATCAGGGACTTTTCCAATGAGTCACCTGTTTGCATCAGATGATGAAATACTGGAGCCTCAGCCTCAGCATCAGTCCTTCCAATGAGTATTCAGGGTTGATTTCCATTATGATTGACTGGTTGTATCTCCTTGCTATCCAAGGGACTTTCAAGAGTCTTCTCTGGCACCACAGTTCAAAGGCATCAATTCTTTGGTGCTCTGCCTTCTTTATGGTCCAGCTCTCACACTCGTACATGACCACTGCTAAGACTATAGCCTTGACTATAGGGACCTTTATCAGTAGAGTAATGTCTCTGCTTTTTCAACACACTGTCTACGTTTGTTATAGCTTTCCTGCCAAGAAGCAATCGTCTTCTGATTTCATGGCTGCAGTCACCATCCACAATGATTCGAGAGCGCAAGAAGAGCAAATCTGTCACTACTTCCACCTTTCCCCTTCTATTTGGCATGCAGTAATGGGGCCTGGTGCCATGATCTTAGTTTTGTTTTGTTTTTTAATATTTAGCTTTAAGCTGGCTCTTACCAATGAGTCTCCTGTTTGGTAATAGAAAAAATATTGGTGGTTACCTCGGCTAGTGGTGATAGCTGGGAATTTCCTTCAAAGGATCTTGAAGAACCTTTGGGGGTGTGGGAGTGTGATGATGATTTCCTGGGTTTAATGATGGTTTATTTTACATATTCATCAAAACCTATTGAATTGTGAAAGTAAAATATGTGAATTATATCATATATAAATTAGCTCAATAGCTAAACATTTAAAAAATACAAAGCAAAGAACAGCTCCATGTGTTTATAAATGCCCCATCCTGAGTATCATGATGACATACTGCCAAGGAAGGGAGACTAAGAATTGGTTGTCTGGGAGCACTATATCATCTTGAAAGAGGGGAGTATGTGAAACAAGGACTGGCTTATTATTATGTTATATTTAAATTTTGTAACTCATTCTTCATATCTTTCTTCTACTCCCCCCTTCCTCCTCTCCCTTCTTCTATTTTGCTTATTTTCACACACCAAGATTTCAGTGATCTTCATTTAATTTTTGTATTGAAGTGCAATATACACAAAGTAATGTGAATAAGTATTTGAATATGTCTCAATAAATTTTCATGAAGTGAACATACAAGTGTCAATGAGACTACAGTTATGAAATGTGATTCACCTATATCACAGAATCTCTCATGATCCAATTCTAGCTATTAAAATCTCCACTGACTTCTAACTTAATTAATTCATTTTGTCTGTTTTATTTTACCTGATTTGAATCATAAAATATGTATTTTATGTGAAGTTTTGCTTGGGATATTCACATTACCTTTGCACATTTTGTAGGATGTATGTTCTCATCGGTGTATGCAAGACCAACTACATAATTTACAGAAACTCTTGCTAAAAATTATTAAGAATTTGGGATAGTGGCAACATAATGTTAAACCAAGAAAGCACAGGGCCTTTTCAAGAGAAGGGTTAGGGTTAGATTTTCTTCTCAAACAATAGCTAGGTTAGAGTTTACTTTCCAGGCCTTAGGTTCCTAGAATGTTTTCATTATCTCTTCAGGAGATAACCTGTATGTTAAATCTCTCTAAAATTTTAAAAACTTAGAATATGTGAAAAATTCTTTTTTCTCAGTATGCACTGCTAACAGCAATGGTTTCACATGAAACCTTTCAGTAATTTGGACTAAAGTATCCATTTTAAATATGCTACATTTAAGACTCCTGTGAATTTTATCAATAGTAATTTCACTTTCTACCTAAAGATAAAAAGACATCAACTGACAATGTTTGGAAAAAGTGGGAACAGAGGAATCATATGGCTGACATTAAAGAAAATAGTATCACACATAAGCAAAATGAAAGTGTTAGTCACTCATTCATGTCTGACTCTGCAACCCAAGAGACTGCAGCCCCACAGGCTCCTCTGACCATTGGATTCTCCAGGCAAGAATATTGAAATGGGTAGCCATTCCCTTCTCCAGAGATCTTCCCCACCCAGGGATTGAACCCAGGCCTCCCTATTTGCAGGCAGATTCTTTATCATCTGAGCTACCAGGGAAGCCCTATGTAAAAAAGAAGTGGTTAATTATAAGAGATGGCATTTACCAAGGGTTTGTATGCACAAAACATACATATTTAATGATGATACCTTTCATTAACCTTGGAAGAAAGATGCTTGTATTTATACCTTACTGATGAGAAAATAAAAGTGTAGCAAGTTTAAATAATATGACTAAGTTTCTTCAGGTAATAATTAGCAAGGAAAATATTTCCCAAATATTTTTTATTCAAAAGTCAGAC
The DNA here is from genome assembly GCF_910594005.1 of Cervus elaphus. Classification (NCBI taxonomy): domain Eukaryota; kingdom Metazoa; phylum Chordata; class Mammalia; order Artiodactyla; family Cervidae; genus Cervus; species Cervus elaphus. The sequence goes on along the minus strand of NC_057830.1, from coordinate 18,727,092 downwards.
ATTTTAAGGTTCTTAATACATAACAAGATAACATTTCCATCAGGGTGCTGGCAAATGAACCCAATAAAAATATCAATATCTCATAAAGTCAAGGTTCACAAAATGCATATATTATATATTTATAATTTTAAAAAATGGTTAGTTTATAAAATAACCCAACAGTTATTTGGTTTATCAAACTTTTTAAAATCACTGATTTCATGACGAGAATACATTTACTTGTATATATGTATTTCAAACGAAGAAACTTTTAAAAGACTAGGAGGTGATGTGAAATTAAATTATGATCTTGTATTTCTGTTTTTCAGAACTTATGGAGAGGTGAGAGCATTAGGCAGAATGAATCTTGGTTTCCAGAGGTGAGTTGAAAAGGCATGTGATCTTACATTATTGAGCACAGAACAGCTTATGATGACTAATGTTTTTATACAACCACCTGAAAGTACTAAAATATGAATTAAAATGTCTAGTGTTTGATATAATGTCACACTTTAGCACGGAATGCACGACTTTAATTGGGCTGTGCTGTTACAGAAACCACAATCTACATCGTTCAACACAAGCAAAGTTAACATGACATGTCCTTTTATTTCTCAAAATCAGTTGTGAAATGCGAGTCAAAGGATGGCAACCCAAAATTTTCAAACCTTTTATTTCCCCAAAAATGTTGTCTTTATGAAAGCAAATGATTGTTTGAAATAGCAACATGGGAAGCACATTATAATTAGGATTTGTTTTCTTCAGTTATCCTCAGGGCTTTTATAAATATTTAGTGAATACCTCACATTGGAAATTGTAACATCTGAGTGTCAGAAGGTCATTTACTGTAACATCTTACCATCTAGATCAATCTCAAAATGTACCAGATGGCACATTTTTCAGCCAAACTTAAACACAGCATTGTTCCAACTGCAGAAACGATATGTGAAAAGACCTAGCTGATTCACAACATTCTCTAACATTCTCTCTATGGATAAAAGGACAAATGACAAAAGGTCATTCAACTGATGGACAAGACTAAACAAAAGGTAGGTAGATACAAATCACAATTACTCTTTGTAACTACTCTGGTCTTAGGCAAGTTTGTTTTTGCATTCATTATCAAACATTCATGAGGCAGAAATTTTAGTATTAGTTATTCTATGATATAGTGGTTCTCAACTGAGACAACAGCTCCATTTAGAATTATTTAAAAAATCTTTAGGTGCAGTGATTGTGGTGCAATAATGACATTTTGTGATTAAGTGCCAAGGACATTAGATAGGTGCAAAACTCAGAATATTCTTTCTGGATTGGGAAGATACCCTGGAGAGGGAATGGCTACCCACTCCAGTAATCTTGCCAGGAGGATTTCATGGACAGAGGATCCTGGCGGGATACAAGTTCATGGGATCTCAAAGAGTCTGAAATGACTGAGTGACTAACACTTTCATTGAATTTCACTCCACACAATTTTTCATTGTCTCACTAGACATTCATTTAGATGAAGATAGATTGTTAGTAATTATCTGATTTCTTATCCTAATGTACATCACTGTTGTTGTTCAGTCCCTAAGTCGTGTCTGACTGTTTGCAACCCATGGACTGCAGCACGCCAGGCTTCCGTGTCCTTCGCTATCTCCAGGAGCTTACTGAGCTTCACGTCCATTGAGTCGGTGATGCCATCAAACTATCTCATCCTCTGGTGCCCCCTTCTCCTCTTGCTCTCAATCTTTCCAGTATCAAGGTCTCCAGTGAGTCAGCTCTTCACATCAGGTGGCCAAAGTATTGGAACTTCAGCTTCAGAATCAGTATTTCCAAAGAATTTTCAGAGTGGATTTCCTTTAGGATAGACTGGTTTGATCGCCTTGCAGTCCAAGGGACTCTCAAGTCTTTTCTCCAGCACCACACATTCAAAAGCATCAATCCCTTGATGCTTAGCCTTCTTTATGGTCCAGTTCTCACATCCATACATGATTACTGGAAAAAACCGTAGCTTTGACCATACAGAACTTTGTGGGCAAAGTGATGTTTCTGCTTTTTAAGACACTGTGTAGTTTTGTCATAGCTTTTCTTCCAAGAAGCAAGCAGCTTAATTTCATGGCTGCAATAATCATCTGCAGTAATTTTGGATCCCAAGAATATAAAATCTGTCACTGTTTCCACTTTTTCCCCATCTATTTGCCATAAAGTGATGGAACTGGATGCCATAATCTTAGTTTTTTGAATGTTGAGGTTTAGGTCAGCTTTTTCATTCTCCTCTTTCACTCTCATCATGAGGCTTTTTAGTTCCTCTTCACTTTCTGCCATTGTTGTTGTTGTTTAGTCACTCAGTTATGTCTGACTCTTTGACTCTTTATGCAGCTGCCAGACTTCTCTGTCTTCCACCATCTCCTGGAGTCTGCTCAAAATCATGTCCATTGAGTCAGTGATGCCACCCAACCAACTCATCCTCTGTCGTCCCCTTCTTCTCCTGCCTTCAGTCTTTCTCAGCATCAGGGTTTTTTTCAATGAGTTGGCTCTTTGCATTAAGTGGCCAAAGGATTGTAACTCCAACTTCACTATCAGTCTTTGCAATGAATATTCAGGGTTTAATTCCTTTAGGATTGACTAGTTTGATCTCTTTGCAGTCCGAGGGACTCTCAAGAGTTTTCTCCAACACCACAGTTCAAAAGCATCACTTCTTCAGTGCTCAGCCTTCTTTATGGTCCAGCTCTCACATCCAAACATGATAACTGGAGAAACCATTGCATTGACTTTATGGACCTTTTCGGCAAAGTAATGTCTCTGCTTTTTAATATGCCATCTAGGTTTTAGTACTAGTGAATTAGTATTACTGCATATCATCTGCATATCAGAAGTTGTTGAGTTTATCCTGACAATTTTGATTCCAGCTTGTGAAACATCCAACCTGGCATTTCATGTGTTGTACTCTGCATATAAGGCAATAAACAAGGTTACAATATACAGTCTTGATGTACTCCTTTCCATAGTTACTAAACATTTTTCCTGACTTAATATTCACTAATACATACAAGATAATAGACTTCAATATATTTATAAAAATAATAATAATGAAGCTCTCTATGGAAAGATCTGCAATGTTTATTTTATATGAAAATGTTAGATATAGAACAGTATAAATACTAGACTTAATTTGGTATTCAATAAGAAAGCATACTGTATATGGAAATTTCATATATGATATATATATATATATACATATATATATATATATAAATGCTGGAAAGATGCATACAAAACTAATAACAGGGATTACTTGTGGATCACATAGGGAGATCTAGGCAAATGGATAATAGTGGGCATGAGAGAAAATATTATGTGTGTATATTTTTATGGAAAATGTGACTGCATTGCCTATTAAAACTAAATGAAATCTCTGTGCATCAAACTATTTTTTTAAATTTGTCATATGTTTTGTTGTCTTACCAAGTAATCTAGAAATAATGATAAATATCTGAGTTTTGTCAGTCTTCTCAGTAATACTGAGTTGCATAAGAGCAGTTTCTGTAGCATTCCGATGAAAGATGTTAACTCACAAATGTTTCCTTATACAAGTATTCTCTTACACGTAAAGACAACCAAAAGGAAATATTCATAGATATTCAAAGACTCACAAATATGATTTCTGAACAAAAGAAAAGAATGTTAACTGTCTCAGCTGTTTAAGAGATCAAGCAAAATGTTGTTCAGTTGCTCAGTCATGTCCGACTCTTTGAGACCCCATGGACTGCAGCACGCCAGGTTTCTCTGTCTTCCACTATCTCCCTGAGTTTGCTCAGACTCATGTTCACTGTGTCAGTGATGCCATTCAACCATCTCATCGTCTGTCACCCCCTTCTTCTCCTGCCCTCAATCTTTCCCAGCATCAGGGAAGAGTGGATCAGTTCTTCACATCAGGTGGCCAAAGGATTGGAGCTTCAGCTTAAGCATCAGTCCTTCCAGTGAATATTCAGGGTTGATTTCCTTGAGGAAATTAAAAACAGGAATTCAAAAAAGAGAAATTATGATTTAGATGCAATTATTTTTATTACATCACCAATTTACACCAAGTTGTCTCAGATGGTAAAGGATCTGCCTGCAATGTGGAAGACCTGGGTTAGATCCCTGGGCTGGGAAGATCCCCTGTGAAGGGAATGGCTACCCACTCCAGGATTCTTAACTGAAGAATTCCATGGACAGAGAATCTTGGTGGGCTATATAGTCCATAGGTTCACAAAGATTCAGACAGGACTTAGCAAGAAACACTGTCACAGTATTATTAACAAAAAAAAAGCCCAAATGTGATAGAAGGACAATAAAATTAAAAATTCAAATGGTCTGGATTCGGATCTTCTTACTCAGTTTAGGGAAAACAGTCTGGTAAAGAATAATTCAATTTCTTTCTTGTCTCAATTGATTTCATTAATTAAAATAGTTAATGACAGATACTTCATAGTTATGCTTTTAGAAAATAATGAGTTGTGAAAAGTTTTGAAAATTAGCTGGATATCTTCATGCCATCCTGTGTGTTCCCATGCCCATCATATTTCTAATTGACTTTTTTTGCCTGTCACTTGGTTAAAACCTACCTAATTAGCACCATTTTCTTTACCTTGCAAAAGCCATCTCAACTTCTGCCTAGCCAATTAATCATTCCTGATGATGTTAAACATGATTAATGATTTGTTTTAACATTAATATTTAACATTAATAACCTTTTAATGTTATGTACATGTTGCCATATTATGTGTGTGTGTGTCTGTGTGAGTGTGTATATATATATATATATATATATACTCTTTATATATATATAAAGATCTATTTATTCCTTCAGCCACTAGACTGGAAAAAGTCAGTTTTCATTCCAATCCCAAAGAAAAGCAATGCCCAAAGAATGCTCACACTACCACAAATTGCATTCATCTCACATGTTAGGAAAATAATGGTCAAAATTCTCCAAGCCAGGCTTCAACAGTATGTGAACCATGAACTTCCAGATGTTCAAGGTGGTTTTAGAAAAGACAGAGGAACCAGAGATCAAAATACCAACATCCATTTGATCATTGAAAAAGCAAGAGATTTCCAGAAAAACACCTATTTCTGCTTTCTTGACTATGCCAAAGCTTTTGACTGTGTGGATCACAACAAACTGTGGAAAATTCTGAAAGAGATGGAAATACCAGACCACCTGACCTGACTCTTGAGAAATCTGTATGCAGGTCAGGAAGCAGCAGTTTAACTGGACATGGAACAACAGACTGGTTCCAAATTGGGAAAGGAGTACATCAAGGTTATATATTATCACCCTTTTTATATAACTTAAATGCAGAGTACATCATGAGAAATGCTGGGCTGGAGGAAACACAAGCTGGAATCAAGACTGCCGGGAGAAATATCAATAACCTCAGATATGCAGATGACACCACCCTTATGGGAGAAAGAAAAGAAGAAATAAAGAGCCTCTTGATGAAAGTGAAAGAGGAGAGTGAAAAAGTTGACTTAAAACTCAACATTCAGAAAGCTAAGATCATGGCATCCAGTCCCATCACTTTATGGAAAATAGATGGGGAAACAGTGGAAACAGTGTCAGACTTTATTTTTTTGGGGGATCCAAAATCACTGCAGATGGTGATTGCAGCCATGAAATTAAAAGATGCTTACTCATTGGAAAGCTATGACCAACCTAGATAGCATATTAAAAAGCAGAGACATTACTTTGCCAACAAAGGTCCGTCTAGTCAAGGCTATGGTTTTTCCAGTTGTCATATATGGATGTGAGAGTTGGACTGTGAAAAATGGATGCTTTTGAACTGTGGTGTTGGAGAAGACTCTTGAGAGTCCCTTGGACTGCAAGGAGATCCAACAAGTCCATCCTAGAGCAGATCAGTCCTGGATGTTCATTGGAAGGATTGATGCTGAAGCTGAAACTCCAATACTTTGGCCACCTCATGCGAAGAGTTGACTCTTGGAAAAGACCCTGATGCTGGGAGGGATTGGGGGCAGGAGGAGAAGGGGACGACAGAGGATGAGATTGCTGGATGGCATCACAGACTCGATGGACATGAGTTTGATTAAATTCCGGGAGTTGGTGATGGACAGGGAGGCCTAGCCTGCTGCGAATCATAGGGTGGCAAAGAGTTGGACACGACTGAGTGACTGAACTGAACTACTCATTGGAAAGAAAGTTATGACCAACTTAGACAGCTTATTAAAAAGCAGAGACATAACTTTGCCGACAAAGGTCCATCCAGATAAACCTATGGTTTTTCCAGTAGTCATATATGGATGTGAGAGTTGGACTATAAAGAAATCTGAGTGCTGAATTGATGCTTTTGAACTCTGGTATTGGAGAAGACTTGAGAGTCCCTTGGACTGCAAGGAGATCCAACCAGTCCATCCTAAAGGAATTCATTCCTGAATATTCATTGGAAGGACTGATGCTGAAGTTGAAACTCCAATACTTTGGCCACCTGATGTGAAGAACTGACTCATTTGAAAAGACCCTGATGATGGGAAAGATTGAAGGTGGAAGGAGAAGGGGACGACAGAGGATGAGATGGATGGATGGCATATCCGAGTCAATGGAAATGAGTTTGGGTAAACTCTGGGAGTTGGTGATGGACAGGGTGGCCTGGCATGCTGCAATCCTTGGGGTTGCAAAGAGTTGGACACGACTGAGTGACTGAACTGAACTCATTTGTTTATTTCCCTATAATTTCCTCAATGAGAAAATAATATCCATGAAAATTTTCAGATTTGGCCAAAAAGCATACGACATAATATCTTGAGAAAACGAAGTTTCAAAATTGTTTAAGGGAATGCTTTTAATTTTGTTCACATATATCCATGTTTATCTTCCCAATAATTTATAGCTTAATCTAATTATGATAAAACAGCAGACAAAACCAAATTGAGAGACATTATTCAAAATATTTAAACAGTAGTCTTCAAATGTGTCAAGGCTATAAAATAGAAAATTGAGACATATTATTAGCTGCAGAAGATTAAGAAGAAATAACAACTAAATATAATGTATCCTAAATAAAATCCTGGAAACATAATAGCACATTATCAGAAAAATTGATGACATCTGAACCAATTCTACAATTTAGTTAACAGCATCAAAACACGATTAGTTTCATACTGTTGATCATTGTACTATGGTTATGTAAGATCTTATCCTTAGAGGAATTTAGACTGAAGTGTATACTGAAAATCTGTAGTTCTTTTGAAACTCTTCATTTAGTCTAAACATATATCAAAATAATAAGTAAATAAATATAAAATAGTAAGTTTTAAATAAAATTTAGTGCATTTATAAAGAGGAAATATTACAGATAAATATGTTTAGTGTTACTATTTAGTAGATGGTAGAATTGATGGTGAGTTTTCCTCACATTTTTATAGTTTCCATAGTTTCAAATAATGATTGGAATTATTTAAAACAAAATTCTGTAATTATCTTTCAATTAAAAAATAATTAAAAGATGGAATAAAGATTTACAAATAGGTAAAATGCAATTGCAAAGCACCTTGTGCAAAATAAGTCTGTACCCACATATTCTTTTCCATTAGAAAAAGATTGACTGAAACCAATCTAATATATTATCTAGCATATACTGTATCTGATTGATGTGGTGCTTGATAATTTTTACTCTTGAAATATCTTTTATATGATAATGAACTATTTATTTAAAAGACTGGTGGGTTGACATAGAAGCCTGTCTTTCAATCAAGAATGGGAGAAAAATCATCCTGATATTCATAATTGCATTATAATGGATATATTTATTAATATTTTTCATTTGTTTCTATAAAATGTAGTTGATTTCAAAGCCATTGTTTGAAAGTTACTGTAATTAAATAAACTTATTCTGTTGGGTCACTCTTAGTTTAATTATTCTTTTTAAAAAATCCTCAATATTCCAAATTATCCATCAAAATACCATATCTACTTGCCTCTAATTTATCCTCACCCTGAAATTTTTCATCAGTTTCCTGTATCCATTGTATTTCTATACATATAAATTATTTATTGGTCTACTGTTTATATCTTTTATATTTTGGACATTTCCTATGGATAAGGCATACTCTTTCCTTGCCATAATCATGATTTCTATTCCATTAAGTGTGATAATATCTACAGTATGACTTTTTGGCAATTTTTGTAAATTAAAGGTTGTTATGATCTCTCTTCATGGATGTATAGGTATAGGATGATTTGAACTTGGTTTCTGAACTTCTTTTCTGCTGTTTCACTCCTAAAAGTTTTCAGACATCTGTTTTGCTTATTATCATAAAATTTTAGTTCTGCAAAGATATTTTTGCCATTATTAAAAGTCATTTTCAACCTTCTAGATATAGTATTAAGCACTTTACAAATCCACTAATTCTAATTTCCATAAAAATTCACAAGATACATGCTGTTGATTATCTCTATGCTTTTTTGAGAAGTCTAGTCTCATACAGATAAATCGTATCACACTTGATTTTTTTTTTTTCAGTTAAGCCAACTATTCATTTCCATTCAGTTCAGTTCAGTCGCTCAGTCATGTCCGACTCTTTGCGACCCCATGAATCACAGCACGCCAGGCCTCCCGGTACATCACCAACTTCCGGAATTTACTCAAACTCATGCCCATTGAGTCAGTGATGCCATCCAGCCATCTCATCCTCTGTCACACTCTTCTCCTCCTGCCCCTAATCCCTCCCAACATCAGGGTCTTTTCCAATGAGTCAACTCTTCGCATGAGGTGGCCAAAGTACTGGAGTTTCAGCTTCAGCATCAGTCCTTCCAATGAATATTCAGGACTGACCTCCTTTAGGATGGACTGGTTGGATCTCCTTGCAGTCCAAGGGACTCTCAAGAGTCTTCTCCAACACCACAGTTCAAAAACATCAATTTTTCGGTGCTCAGCTTTCTTCACAGTCCAACTCTCACATCCATACATGACCACTGGAAAAACCATAGCCTTGACCAGACGGACCTTTGCTGGCAAAGTAATGTCTCTGCTTTTTAATATGCTATCTAGGTTGGTCATAACTTTCCTTCCAAGGAGTAAGCGTCTTTTAATTTCATGGCTGCAGTCACCATCTGAAGTGATTTTGGAGCCCAAAAAAATAAAGTCTGACACTGTTTCCACTGTCTCCCCATCTATTTCCCATGAGGTGATGGGACCAGATGCCATGATCTTAGTTTTCTGAATGTTAAGCTTTAAGCCAACTTTTTCCACTCTCCTCTTTCCCTTTCATCAAGAGGCTTTTTAGTTCCTCTTCACTTTCTGCCATAGGGTGGTGTCATCTACATATCTGAGGTTATTGATATCTCTCTTGGCAATCTTGATTCCAGCTTGTGCTTCTTCCAGCCCAGAGTTTCTCATGATGTACTCTGCATATAAGTTAAATAAGCAGGGTGATAATATACAGCCTTGACGTACTCCTTTTCCTATTTGGAACCAGTCTGTTGTTCCATGTCCAGTTCTAACTGTTGCTTCCTGACCTGCATATAGGTTTCTCAAAAGCCAGGTCAGGTGGTCTGGTATTCCCATCTCTTTCAGAATTTTCCACAGTTTATTGTGATCCACACAGTCGAAGGCTTTTGTTACCCTCCCCGAATCAAACCCAAATTTTTAAAAAAGAAAAATTAAGAATAGTAGATATCTATGCTCTCAACACTTCCATAGATCCCAAATATATACTCATACTACCATTGTACTATATTAAATGAACTATAGAAATGAGCAATAATCAAGGACATTATTTGTGATATACTCAGTCCCACATTTAAAAGGCAAGAAAATTTGGTAAAGTACTTGAAACAGAGGGAAACTTGTTTGCTTAGTCAGTATGAAAACAGATTTTATATTTTTGAGAGATGATAATGGTGGTAAATAAGGCTGGAAAAATAGATATGGGTGAAATATTACATTTTTTTACTCAAAAATATATTAATCTTTAACTATTTGAAATATTAAAGATCACTGAGCACCCCAACAGCTTTTGATTATGTGGACTGTATCTATAAGTATTGCCATATTAGAAATTAAGGCTTGAGTTACAAGTAGTTCGTTTTAAAGTAACAATAATAAACACAGCAGACTTAGCATAAATAATGATTTTATGAGAACAATCATATTTTCCAAATCCAAAACTTAGTTTAAGGAATGACATTGTGTCACATTTTAAAAATATCTTTGAGATTTTTGGCTTAGTAGAGAAAACAACTACATGATCACATAATCTTCTGCATTTTGTTTATTTATATTTTTTGGTTAATACACTTAAAGAGAATTTGATCTCACATAGATTTGTAGCTGGGAAATAAAAGAATATTTTAATAGATATTTCAAGTAATTGTGGATCTTTGATACAAAATTTGATTAGTAATTTCATAAAAGTGAGTTGCAATATAAAACCTAAAATCATATAAATTAACTTTCTGCAAGGTTACATTAAAATACATTTCTGTCTTACTTCTTGAATTAATCTAATCTTTTGCCCACACTTAATTTCATAACATTGCACGTTGGTTATTTGGAAAACATTGGTTCACTGACTCATTATGCAGCTCTTTCATGGAGACTTATTTTACTACAAAATATCTTAAAAAAAGGTATTCATTAATAACATCACCAGTCTTTTCAGAACAGTCTTTATTATTTAAAAAGTGTCAAGCTGTGGTAGATACGTTTTCCAAAACTTTCTCTCTTTTTTTGCCTGAAAACCCAAATTCCGTCATTGGGAACACATATTGTAAGTTGCCTTCCTTGAAATGGTAGCTTTGCTTATATATTTATGAAAGCACATCTGCCATTTTTTAGAATCCACTCAGGATTAAATAATGATAGCTTTTCCTCTTAGTCATTCATCCAAGTAAAAAAAAAAGATGTTTCATAAAAAAGCTACATAAAAATAGTGTTTGTTACATTTTTTAAAAGCCATTAATTCACTACGAAAGCTGTACTATCACACTTTGGTATACTGTAGAACTACTTTATATGAATGTCTATATGAAAGTGGAAGTTGCTCAGTTGTGTCTGACTGTTTGCAACCCGATGGACTATACAGTTCATGGAATTCTCCAGACCAGAACACCGGAGTGGGTAGCCTTTCCCTTCTCCAGCAGATCTTCGCAACCCAGGGTTCAAACCCAGGTCTCTCAAGTTGCAGGCGGATTCTTTACCAGCTGAGCCACAAGGGAAGCTCAAGAATACTTGGATGGGTAGCCTATCCTTTCTCCAGAGGATCTTCCTGATCCCTTCTGGAATTGAACTGGGGTCTCCTGCATTGCAGGCAGATTCTTTACCAACTGAGCTATCTGGGAAGTCAGCTCATAAGAAATGACATATACTCAAGGGTTGAGATTTGGTACAATTAATAATTTTTACTACTTTGTTAAATACATTCTGAAGTGAAATTTGATGCTTTTTAAAAATTTTTGGCAAGTTCATGTGATGAAGAATTCATTGATTGCTTATTCTAGGTTGTCAGTCCTGTTGGAATTCATGCTAAGGCAGAAGGAGTTTATATGCTCAGGTTGTTGAAGCATCACTGTAAATGTTAGGTCAATGAAAAGGGCAAATACTGTCTTTGCATTATTATGAAAGTAGGTTTGACTGCTCAGATCTACTGAAAGGATTTTGAGAGGTCTGTGAATCACAGTTTGAGAATCACAATTGTACAACAACTTTTAACTTTATCCTTTGAGCAATGCAGGTCATTTAAATATTTTAAGCAGGGGAATGCTATAGGCATAATTATATTTCAAACACCAATTCTAAATTTTTAGGAAAAAGTTCATCATAATCCTAAAATATATTATTTTCAAATTGAATATGTAAGATTTAAATTGGTACCTGATCAACATCTCCTAAAACAGCTTCAATATTGCAACTACCCATGAAGGCATATCCATTATAACATTGAAAACTAAGAAGACAAAATAACACATTATTTTGTTGAACAAATGCACATAACCCAATAAATCAACTTTAAAAATACTAAAAGAAGTTTATTTCAAGATTGAAAGTCATAAATCCAAGAGGGTGGATTCAGACATTCATAGTAAAGGAGAAGTCAACATTACTATGCCTGGGGTAAAGGAACAGAATAATAAATGGGGCTGCTGCTGCTAAGTCGCTTCAGTCGTGTCCAACTCTGTGCGACCCCATAGACGGCAGCCCACCAGGCTCCCCCGTCCCTGGGATTCTCCAAGCAAGAACGCTGGAGTGGGTTGCCATTTCCTTCTCCAATGCATGAAAATGAAAAGTGAAAGTGAAGTCGCTCAGTCGTGTCTGACTCTTGGCGACCCCATGAACTGCAGCCCACCAGGCTCCTCCATCCATGGGATGTTCCAGGCAAGAGTACTGGAGTGGGGTGCCATTGCCTTCTCCGATAAATGGGGTTACTAAAGCTAAATGAGGCATGGAATTTTGACAGAGGGACATCCTGATAGTCTTTGTAGCCATAAGGAGATACGGCTAATGTTAGGACAGGGGAGGAACACGTAAAAAATATCTTGACTTCTCTCTTCTCCCACCTTCTGTTCTTTGCTTATAATTTCCATAGACTGAACCCAATCAAAAGTTGACTATAAAGGGAGGTCAAATGAATTAATACTCCATAGAGCTTTGTCTTCATTTCACAAAGTGGGGAAGAGAAAATTAATAATGGATTTCTGGGGAAGGAGGTGATGAAAAATAACCAATACCATGCCTTCCTTAATTGTTATCCTAATTTTTTCATCTTCCCCTTTAACTGTGGATATTCTGCCTTAACTATGGAGTTGGTTTTGAGTAGACTGGAATTTCTTTATAAAGCAGAGGAGTACAGGTTTTGTAAGAGGACTGAAATATAAGAGATAATATTTTTAAAATAGATTTGCTGGATTTGGGGAAATACTAGGATTCTTCATGGGGCTTCTGTGATTTCTCAGTTGGTAAAGGATCTGCCTGCAATGCAGGAGACCTGGATTCTGACCCTGGGTTGGGAAGATTCCCTGGAGAAGAGAATGGCTACCCACTCCAGTATACTTGCCTGGAGAATTCCATGGACAGAAAAGCCTGGCGGGCTACTGTCCATGGGATATGGACATAGGGAATAGGGGTCATTTATGTAGAGAATTAGGTAATGTGTAGTCATCAACTTGCATTTCCTTTCCGAGAGAACTGAGTTACCTGGAAAAATGTCTGAATTATCAAAGTTCACAGGTCATGTGTTTGGTGTATGCAGGCTTTACATTTGCCTCCTGAACTAACAATGCTGATAAAGAAGAAAGTTCTAAAAGCCGAAGATACATAATAAAGCCTAGATTTCCATGGATTTGTGAATAGATGTCAATAATGATTTTTTTTAATGCCTAGATTTAAGGAGACTTTTAAAGGATTATCCTCAGAACAAAAAAGTAGAATTTTAGTAGTTGATTTGTTTCCTTTACTGATAATAAAGTAATTATTTATTACTTTGTCTGGGTACCCTCATCTCCATCCTCAATCTCAAGTCATATAACTTATATTTTGTTGGAACAGAATGGCAGTGTACTGAGGAGGTGAAGCCTGGCTTATGAAATCTTTGTGTAAGAATCACAGAGTCAGGAGTGAACTTGAAAATTCCTGATAATGTAACAAGATGAAGTCAATAAAATCTCTTAAATATGGCTTCCATCAGTGTCCTTCTGTTATCTTAAGTCCCTAGGGGCCATGCTTCATGCGTGTCTATTCTTGATAACACTCACACTGAGCATCCTCAAAATTGATCAACAGAAATAGAACTGAGCATATTGAAATGGTGAGTTTCAAAAATTTAGGAAGTTTGCTTTCAAAGACAAAGTATATTCAGTTTCACTAAACAACAAAACAGCCTATGAGCTTCTGAATTGCAGACATTACTTTGCCAACAAATGTCTGTCTAGTCAAAGCTACGGTTTTTCCAGTAATTATGTGTGGATGTGAGAGTTGGACCATAAAGAAAGCTGAGCACTGAAGAATTGATGCTTTTGAACTGTGGTGTTGGAGAAGACTCTTGAGAGTCCCTTGGACTGCAAAGAGATCAGACCAGTCAATCCAAAAGGAAGAGTGAAGTAAGCCAGAAAGATAAAGAACATTACAGCATACTAACACATATATATGGAATTTAGAAAGATGGTAATGATAACCCTATATGCAAAACAGAAAAAGAGACACAGATGTACAGAACAGACTTTTGGACTCTGTGGGAGAAGGCGAGGGTGGGATGTTTCGAGAGAACAGCATGTATATTTTCTATAGTGAAACAGATCACCAGCCCAGGTTGGATGCATGAGACAAGTGCTCGGGCCTGGTGCACTGGGAAGACCCAGAGGAATCGGGTGGAGAGGGAGGTGGGAGGGGGGATCGGGATGGGGAATACATGTAACTCCATGGCTGATTCATGTCAATGTATGACAAAACCCACTACAATATTGTAAAGTAATTAGCCTCCAACTAATAAAAATAAATGGAAAAAAAAAACAAAAGGAAACCAGTACTGAATTTTTATTGGAAGGACTGATGCTGAAGCTAAAGCTCCAATACTTTGGCCACCTGACTTGAAGAACTGACTCATTGGAAAAGACCCTGATGCTGGAAAGCCTGAAGACAGGAGGAGAAGGGGAAGACAGAGTGTGAGATGGTTGGATAGCATCGTTGACTTGATGGACATGAGTTTGGGCTGGCTCTGGGAGTTGGTGGTGGACAGGGAGGCCTGGTGTGCTGCAGTCCATGGGGTCACAAAGAGCTGGACACGACTGAGTGGCTGAACTTACTGACTGACTGCAGATTTAACCCAGCTGAATGATTCTCTAATCACAGTACAAATATATATATATTTTTTATTATTATTGAAGAACTGTGTTCAGGCATATTGTACTCCAATCTCAGATTAATCTTGCTGTAAGAATCCTATTGTGATGGCAGTTTTCAGATGCTATTAAATATCTAATCGCTATCTCTAAAAAAATAAATCCATGCAGTATCATATTCCTTGCAGAACTTAGCTTGAATTGACTTTTGACAAGTCAGTGAATGAAATTGGTTATAAGAAAAAAAAAAAATTAACACCTCAAAACTCTGAAACATGAAATGTTTTTCCTCTGAAGTTGACCTCTTTTGATATGATACCATTGTCAAAAACATTTTTTGTCTTTATCAAATAAAGAATATTACTTTTAAAATAACTTTATATTTAAGATATAACATCAGTATTATTAAAGCATTAGGATGAAAACAAAAGAAGTAGACAAAAATATCCCTGTCTAAAAGCATCAGAATATTTTATCACATCACATTTAAAATTTTTCTATGCTTCTTTATTTTCTTTTTTAATGGTGACCTTATTGAGATTTTTAAATCACATTTCATCCTACTCACCTCAGTGCCTCTGAGGCTTATATAACATTTACATCTTGAGGAAAATTTAAAACATAAATATCAAGTACCTGACTTTTATAGGAGATAGAATTACCAGTGATCCTTAGTAATGTCTCAGACTCTATAACCAGAATGGAAGGGGTTAATGGGCTGAAAAATATCCTCTTGTAACTCACATGGCATTACAGCATGTGTGTGTCAAGACTGCTTTTTATATAAGGCTAAATAAGGCAGAATATTTCATTTGTTTTTTATGTGTATATGTGCATGTGTACTTGCTTTGAGGTATACATAACTTTGAGTTTATCTAATGAAAAGAAAGTGTGTTTTGTAAAAGAGTCCTATAGCTGGGCCTGGGAGTGTTTTGTATTGGTTAGTTCTACAAAAACCACAACAACAACAAGAAAAAAAAAAAACCTTGAGACACATTTGCACTTGAAAGACCAATTTGATTCAGACTTACAGTATGGCATAGAGCTTAATTCCTAGAGAATCTTCTGGTCACTAGAAACCACAGAGACAGAAAGTCATTTAGATTTATTCTAAAGGAAGTCTTCTAATAAAAATACAGTCAGGTTGCCTCAATGACTTGGCTATTGTAAATAGTACTGCTATGAACATTGAGGTGCATGTATATTTTCAAATTAGACACCTAAATATTCATCAACAGATAAATGAATAAAGAAAATATGATATATATATACACAATGGAATATTACTGAGCCTTAAAAAAGAATGAAATAACATCATTTGTAGCAACATGGATGGACTTAGATGTAATCTTACTAAATTAAGTAAATCAGGCAGAGAAAGACAAATATCATATAACACTTATATATGGAATTTAAAATATGATACAAATGAACCTATTTACAAAACAGAAACAAACTCATGGATACAGAAAACAAATTTACAGTTACTGTGGGGAGGTGGAGGGAAAAATTAGGAGTCTGGAATTAGCAAATACAAATACACATTAAAACAGAAAACAAGGTCCCACAGTATAACATAGGGTACTATATTCAGTATCTTATAATTAACCATAATGGAAAACAATATAACTGAATTACTTTGCTATACACCATGAAATAACACAATGTTGTTAATTGACTATACATCAACTTAAAATTTTTTAAATAAAGTCGCTCAGTTGTATCCAACTCTTTGCAACCCCATGGACTGTAGCCTACCAGGCTTCTCCATCCATGGGATTTTCCAGGCAAGAATACTGGAGTGGGTTGCTATTTCCTTCTCCAGGGGATCTTCCCAACCCAGGGATCGAACACAGGCCCACATTGCAGGCAGATGCTTTACCCTCTGAGCCACCAAGGAATCCCCTAAAAGCAATAAATAAATAAATAAATACAGTCAGTTCCTATGGATGGAGTAATCCTGCTTATGTAATTATTCATTGACACCATACTCACTAGGCAAGAGTCCTAGACTATTAAAAAAGGAAAAATCAATAATTACACATCTCCATTTGACAATAGATTTTTCAGGCTTTACCTTTTCTTTAGTTATGGGTTGTTCTATAACTTGAGTGAAAGTCGCTTAGTCATGTCCTACTCTTTGCAACCACATGAACTATATAGTCCATGGAATTCTCCAGGCCAGAATACTGGAGTGAGTAGCCTTTCCCTTCTCCAGGGGATCTTCCCAACTCAGAGACTATACCCAAGTCTCCTGCATAGCAGGCGGATTCTTCACCAGTTGAACCACAAAGGAAGCCCAATAACTTGATATTCCATTAATTAGAAAACAATACCTTAATGTCCCAACAAATTTAAGTGGTTGTTTTCTATCATACTGCTGTTTCCCCACACTTAAAAATCTATTCACTCACTTGAAGGTTATTTCCCAACATTCTTGCTGTCATAACACACTTGACGCACTTACATACATTAATCATTACAGCAATGATCTGATCGTGCTACTCTGTAGAGCAGTGTATGTGTTGAGAGCAGTGAATGATTAGGATGCACTTGGGGTTCAGTTTTGTTCTTTAGTATACAAGGAAACACATACTTCCACTCACACACCAGCACATTCACAGGTAGCATCAGCTTTGCTTTAAAAAATTCCCCAGAAAATGCTCATTATTTTGATGGTAATCTAGAGATGCTTGTTAGTTAACTATTTATCATCAGAAAACTGTTATCAAGTTGTTTTCTTTAGTTTTAGAAGCAAAGATGACAAAAGCTAAATGGATAACAAAATCATATCTTCCAAATCAACTGGGAAAACATGCCATTCATGATTTATTTCTTTTTACAATAGTACTGAACTTATTTAGGTGTATTTAAAACTGGCAGAAGTATTTGTATCTTTCTTAATCATTTTGACCACCAACAGTCTAGGGAAAGAAAAATAGAAATACAATAGGGAAATTTGCTTGGATATATCATGCTACTATTACTCTTGAGACAAGCCATACATTTTAATTAATTTTGAGGTTTTATTCTGAGCTCATTTCTTGTTTCCCAAAAGAAGCTTCCTACAGGAAAGAAATCCCATCCATCTGAGGCACATGGAAAGAGATTCAAAGATAATTCAGAGCCAATAATCACAAGGGAATAAATGCTTGAGAGAATAATGAAAGGTTGAAACCTCAGGCCTTGTTGGCCATCCAAATGAAACAGAAGAAACCTAGTCAACATAAAGAATAGAAATATGGTTTATAGTGACATATGGATAAACAGGAAGGGAACTTGGTATGCTAACCATTTTAAAAACTCAGTACACATTCTGAAATGCAAGGTAGGTTTTTCATTTTAAAAATTCTATCCTTTCAGTGGAAACCTACAGACTTGAAACTATGAGTGTGAGGAAAATACAAATTCTCTAATAAAGAATCACATTATGCTTCTATGAGAAATTTCGAGATAAAAACTAAAGAAACTTCAGGTGATATTTGGCATGTTGATCCTAATTAAGACCTGACCTAAAGGGAAAAGATTTAGATTCCCCCAGGTATAACTAAAGAATTAGATGTCACTGTGATTTTGTTTTGAGCCAATTCAAATTTAGCTAGATTATCAGATTATTGTCATGTGTGCTTCCTTTCCCAACAGGATCTTTGCTTTATGAAAATTCTATTGACAGACATGAAAATCAAAAGAGACATATCTCAAAGAACATTTCAGTTTTGAATCAGTTGTGAGCCACTGATGAGATGAGAGAGAAATAACTAGAATAAATTACCATAGGTGAAGGAAAATATTACATTAAAAGTTTAAAATTACCTGAAAACTTTAAGCTCACCATTTTAAGAATTTGGCATAATACCCTAGGGAGAACGCTCATGTAATTGCTCTTTATTGACCTTCCCTTTCTAAATTGAGACTTGATGAATTTTTCAATATAAGAAAAAATAGCTCAATTTTCTTATCCCTCTGAGGTCCTTTGCTCATTTGGTTTATGAGAGAAGGAACTTACTTTCTTTGTGATAGAGTATTTTAGTGGAAGAAGCAAAAATAAAAACTGTGGCTTAGTAGCCCTAGGTCCTATTCTTTGGTTAAGTTTTCCAACTATTTTAGTAAAATACTACTGGGATACTTGGGTTATTCTCTGATATTAAGGTAAGTATAGAGCCATTTATTAATCATGGATCACCATAACCCTTATCTCAAGAAAATATGCCTGTTCCCAAAGTCGAGGATATTGCAATAAACAAGAATAAAATATTTAAATAATTATACATATATATATATATATATATATATTTTTTTTTTTTTTTAATCACTAGTGAGTATCAGCAGTGGGGTTGCCAGCTTGGGAGTTAGTATTAACAGGAGATAGTCTCTCACTAAGCTGAGGCATGAGAAAAGGAAGTTATTGAGTATCATTAAGTAGTCAAAATAATTACATTGAATATCTTCCTGGGGATTTCCATAAAATATTTTCATTAAACTGATGCGAATTTAAACAATACATGAGAGAGAGATTGACTGGGTCTTGGTATGGTCTGAAAACCCTAAATTCTATTATTTCAGTATCCAAAATTTAAACACTTTCATTTCTATATTTCTTTGTTGAATACAGGACATTTCCACACTTCAAGGAATAGAAGAGAGAGAGAGAAAAAGAGGACTACTTAATTAGCAAGTTGATTAAAGTGTATGGTAATGTTGGATACAACTTAAGTTCATTTGGGATGTATATTTATTTATTGAAATCATCTAAAAATGTTGTTAATATCATTTAATTATCAGAAGTAGAATTTTAGAGAGGCTACAGTCTTCAGAAATATATGCATCACATTTTGAAATTTACCCTAATATGTGTGAAATGTCCAAAAAGATACCACAGTTTCTGGACAGATTTTTCTCAAGAAGGTAAGGCACAGGAAGCTTGGTTTGATATGGTATAAATTAAAAAGTCTAGTTTCTCATTGAGTATGAAGAGGATTCCAAAACAAATAGAACAAAACCTCATGAACAAAAAACATATCCCAAAGATGTTTGAATTTTTTTCCTAAATCTGTATCTCAAAGAATTAGTAAGTTCTAATATAAAATTTACTGTCATTCAATACAAAGTCAAGTATAAACCAAAAGATACTGAAAGCTTTCAGACAGAACACATGGTCACCTAAAAAAGAGAGTATATACTTGGCATGTAGCTTTTCAAAAGTCATAGTGAGACAAGACTACAATTGATCAGTGAACTCAGTGTTCTGAGGGAAAGCTACTTCAGCCTGAAATTCTGTATCAAGCCAATTTTGGTTTACAAGCCAATTTTGTAACCAAATGTGCTTGTTTTAGTGGGGGGAGGGGGGAAGACATTTAAAAATAGGTAATGGTTTAGAAAGTTAATCTACAGCATACTCATTCTTTCTTGAGAAGTTACTTGATAAACCACTCAATGTGAAGAAGAAAAAGGTAGAAATATAGGATATAGAGAGCCATGTAAATAATTTTGCAAATCAGAGAATGAAAGGGCCAAGTTGTTACTGTTTAGCAGTTGCAGAGATCAACCATTACAGATTGAAGCTAAACAATAGCAGGCTACTGCAGGGATGTTTCAGAAACAAAAAACCTTATATTTCATTAAATTAAGAAGATGAAAAAAATTAAAGATAATGTTTAAATAGTGCCAGAAAAAAATACTGACTTTAAAATATAGAGAAACAAAATAAAAATCACTATGAGAAAGAGATAAATGAAATGATTATTAGGATTTATAGTTAATAATATTTGCCAGCTTAAAAGAGTGGAGCCTGAATTATAATTACAGAAGAGAATATAATTGTTATAAGCCTTTCTAGCATGCAAAATAAAAGTCCAAAAAGCTATAAGAAAATTTAAGAACATTAATACCAATTAGCAGCTTAGTTTATAGTTGTTAAAAGAAGGGCATAAAAGATTGGTGCATTAGTTTAAAGTTACAGAGATAACTGACATGGTTATTTTTTAATGTTAGTGGTTGAATGGGAGGAAGATGTATATGACCTAAAAAATAATATATCAATAAAAATAATATATAAAATTGATAAAATTTGAAAATAATTGATGAAGATTATATACAGTTTGCTAATAGAATAGCTACCAGTCAGTTATATGTGTCAATGCAAGCTTAAATTAATTAGAATAAATTTTAATTTTTAGATCCTAAGTCACTCCATCCTTATTTCAGTTTTCAAAAGTTGCTGGTGTCTATCATATCACTGGTATCTATACTGTTAATGAGTATTAACTGTACAAATACATATCTATAATCATGGAATCATACATGTTAAAACATGGATGAACCTTAAGGGCATTATGCTAAGTGAAGTAAGCCAGTCATAAAAGGACAAATACCACTTACATGAGGCAGTAAGGATAGTCAACTTCATATAGACAGAATTGTGGTTATTGCCAGGGTTTGAAGAGAGGGGTGATGGGAAATTATTATTTAATGGCTATCTGGTTTCAGTTTTGCAGGTTTCAGTTCTCAAGTTCCAGAGATTGATGGTGATGATTCAACCCTGTGAATGCACTTAATGCTGTCTGACAGTGCACTTAAAAGTGGTTAAGATGGTGCATTTTGTTTTGAGTATTTTAACACAATTTTAAAATAAAATAAAATTTTAAAACATTAGAAAGGCTAATAATAATAGGTATCTTTCCACTGTGTGTCTTAATCAGTCACATCCAAAAAGGAATATTAGTTCTTGAGAGGTGCATTTCAGAAAATTCTTCACTTAGTAAAATTTTCAATTTTTACTAAACTGAATTTACTAAATTTAATAGTAATTCACTTTAAATTACTGACCTTTCCATAAAGCTTATGTAAATAAAGCTTTGAATGCATGAATCATTTTGAAGTTATGTCCAATGATTCACATTGAATCTGAAAGAGCAAGCTCAACCAAATCAGTACACAGCTTTAAAGCAGTTAGAATCTTTAATTTTTCCACAACACATCATTGTTCAAAGGTAGGTTGAAAGCAGTGTGGAGACTCTTACGACCTACAAGGAGGAAGAGTGGATTTAGTAGTGGAAGACAAATGAAGATGACCAGAAAGTCTCTGTTCTTGATATGGCGGGTATTAAGGACGTAATTTCATAGGCCCATATGAGACACAATTAGTTAACACCAGGCAATAAGAGAGCAGAGAAAGAAAATATATTTTGGTGGAATTCTTTGAAAAAAGGAAGGAAATTTGTCACCCCAGATTATTCAAATTTGAACCTAACTAATCATTCATGATTAAAAGGAATTTATCTGTGCTTTGGCTCTGAAAATGTACAATACCCACATCATTAACAACTTTGTAAAAATGCATGCATGCTTTACAACAAGAAAAACAATAGTATGGGATATCAGTTTATTTTTATTTTCTAAGAATCACCATAGTACTAAATCGTCAGCCTGAAAATAAGTTATATTTTAAACTATTCAAATTGTATATGTCTCTAAGAGAGACAATCATCCTGATAGTCCTAAATGGAATATAGTGTGTCTTTTCCTTTCAGAGAAACTTGCAATGCACTGTAGCTTAAATTGCTATTGCAGTGATATTCAGTCAAATTACTTCCTCATCTATCATTAAATATTATAGATGTCATGAAATGAAGCTTGACATGTAGGGTCAGAGACCATGCTCTCCTCTCTCTGACCTCATTAATTCTAGTATGGCTTCAAGATAAATATGAGATACCAGACAGAGAATATTGAATGCATTAGAAAAAGATAGTATTGATTTGCAATAATAGAAATAATGAAATCAGCCATTTTTCAGCAGAATAGAGAATGATGGATCTTTGAGAAAAATAAAGAAACGATATATATCCTTTCCTTCAATGACCTAATAGTCTATTGAGAGATATCAATGTAGACAACTTTTAAAGCATCTTACATTAGTTGTCAAACACCCTATGTTAGACACATTGCATTACTTTACCAACAAAGGTCCATGGAGTCAAAGCTGTGGTTTTTCCAGTAGTTGTATATGGATGTGAGAGTCGGACCATAAAAGAAAACAGAGTGCTGAAGAATTGATGCTTTTGAACTGTAGTGTTGGAGATCCTTGAGAGTCCCCTGGACTGCAAAGAGATCTAACCAGTCAATCCTAAAGGAAATCAGTCCTGAATATTCTTTGGAAGGACCGATGCTGAAGCTGAAGCTCCAATACTTTGGCCACCTGAGGTGAAGAGCCAACCCACTGGAAAAGACCCTGATGCTGGGAAAGATTAAGGCAGAAGGAGAAGGGGATGACAGAGGATGAGACTGTTGGATGGCATCATCGACTCGATGGACATGAGTTTGAGCAAGCTCCGGGAGTTGGCAATGGACAGGGAAGCCTTGTATGCTGCAGTCCATGGGGTTGCAAAGGAGTTGGACATGACTGAGTGACCAAATTGAACCACACTTTGTGTTAAAAGTAAAATTAGTATTTTAGAAACAACTCAAGTATCAGGGTTTTGGTTAAATAAAGTCAAAGACTAGATGACACTGGTTATGAGTTATAGCTGTGGAGCGGGTAATTACTAGGTAGAAAAAAATAGCAAACTCATTTCAAAGGTGGGGAAAAGGGAATGATATGAAAAGTGACAGAAAACAAAAGGAGTACTGTGTACTTAAAAAATTAATATTCGTTCCATATCATTGAAATGCATTAGAGCATAATAAAACAATGATAGTAATGATGATAATAATAGTTGTAACAGGTGTACTGATTCATACAACAGATTTTTTAGAATGCCTATCGAATGCCATATCTTTGTTTTTAGAGTTAGATATAAGTTTTCACTGAAGAATAGAAGATTTACAATGTTGTGCTAGTTTCTGCTCTATAGCAAAGTGATTCAGTTATATATATATATATTCTTTTCTGTTTCAGTTTTCCATAGGATAGTGAATATAAATCACTGTGCTATAAAGTAGAACTGTTGTTTATCCATTCTCTCTATATAATAGTTTACATCTGTTTGTTAACCCCTACCTTCCACTCCATCCCTGCTCATGTCCCCTCCCCCTTGGCAACCACACGTCTGTTCTCTATGTCTGTGAGTCTGTTTCATAAATAAATTCATTTGCATCATATTTTAGATTCCACATATAAGTGAGATCATGTGGTACTTGTCTTTATGACTTACTTCACTTAGATTGACACTGTCTAGTTCCATCCATTTTGCTGCAAATGACATTCTTTTTTTTTTCTTTATTGCTGAGTAGTTTTCCATCATACACACACACACACACACACACACACCACATCTTCTTTATCCATTCACCTGTCAATGGGTATTTAGGTTGTTCCCATATCTAGCTATTGTGAATAGTGTTGTTATGAACAAAGCAGTGCATGTATATTCTGGAATTATAGTTTTGTCCAGATATATATTCAGTAATGGGATTGCTGGATCATATAGCAACTCCATTTTCAGTTTTTTGAGTAGCCCCTGTACTATTTTCCTATGCCTTTGCATTTGCTTACATTCCCACCAAGAGTTCAGGGGAGTTCCCTTTCCCCCACACCCTTTCCATCATTTGTTATTTGTAGACTTTTTAATGATGGGCATTCTGACCAGTATGAGGTGGTTCTTCATTGTAGCTTTGATTGAACTTTTCTAATAATTAGTAATGTTGAGCATCTTTTCATGTGCCTGTTGCCCATCTGTATGTCCTTTTTGGAGAAATATCTATTTAGTTCTTCTGCTCATTTTTTGATTGGGTTGTGTATGTTTTTATGTGTGTGTGTTGAATTGTGTGAGCTGTTTGTATATTTTGGAAATTAAACCCTGCTCTGTCACATCATTTGCAAATATTTTCTCCCATTCTATAGGTTGTCTTCTCATTTTGTTTACGGTTTCTTTTGCTGTGCAAAACTTATAAGTTTGTTTATGTTTTTCCCCCACTTATGCTTCTATTTCTATTGCTTGAGAGACTAACCTAAGAAAATATTGGTGCCACTTACATCAGAGAATGTTTTGCTAATGTTCTCTTCTAGGAGTTTTATGGTTTCATGTCTTAAGTTTAAGTCTTTAAGCCATTTGAATTTATTTGTGTATGGTGTGAAAGTGTGTTGTGACTTCACTGGTTTACATGGAGCATTCCAGTTTTCCCAAAACCCTTTGCAGGAGAGATTGTCTTTTTCCCAAAGCTCAATATAACTTACTCTGTGCGTCTAGTTATCAGATACTGTTTAAAACTGTGTGTGTGTGTGGTTTTAAATAGTGTAAATATCTCTATTATATGTATCTCTTGTGATTTTAATTCATGAAACAAATAGTTAGATTACATATATACTTATATACACATTTTGTATATGTGACACATATATCTTGACTTTTAATTCATGTAATACATAGTAACAGTGAGCTTATTCTCATTTAAATGTGAGAAAACTGAGTTTCAAAAATGTCATAAGCAATCTGAGATGTCCTACTTGGAAGATTGTTGAGCCAGGATTCAAATGTGATATGTTTGACTAATAAAATAAACATATCACCTCTAAGAAATGAAGTAAACAATCATTAGCTTCTAGTCCCCCATGAACCCAGTACAAATGAAAACATGAAATATTTATATGTACATTTTTTTCTGATTCTTCAAAGAATCAAAAATTCTTATAAAATTATGTTAATATGCTGGATTTCACTCCACATAAATGATGAGCAAGTTTGCAGCATATGAAGAAACAATTTATGATTATATTCTCGGGTAACAAATTATTATCAATGTCACATTTGAATCATGAGTTTCCCTCAAATGGAAGCAAAGAGACTCTACAAAGCTACAGAATCATTTTAATTGCCTCCATCTTGTAACACTTTTGTTTTTCCTGCTGAGTGTTTCAGTGAGAATGATGCTGAAGTGAAAAGGCTAGAACCATATAAAACTGAGCAAAAAAATAAAACTAAAAGTGTTGCCTCTATAGCAACTTGAAAAAGTTATAATTATATTGCCAAGAAAAAGAAATCAGACACAATTAGGAGCATATTGGAAAAAAAATAAGTTTTCTCGGAGTGGCTGAGCTGTTTTGTGACTTGAAGCAGTGGAAGATAGTTGAAACAGATTATTTTAACAATTATTCTATCAACCCTATACTCGCTTGCTTTATATTACGTATGTTGAAGCATCCCATGAGGAAAAAGAAAAGTCCAACTCTGACCTTTATTCACCATTCAGTTGTATACTTTCACTCTTTTGATTTCAGCCAGCAATTAATTTTCAACTCTTGTATATACTTGCTGATATCAGCAAAGTAGAATTCCTAATTGTTGAGGCTAGTGCCTCTTTAAAGAGGTAAATACATTTTTTCTTAGAAAAACTTTGAATTCAAATTCAAAGTCTTAGTTCTTTGATCATAGTTATAGCCATAAGGATGCTTTTTAATGCATGTGATTTTGCTACTTTTATGCAGAAATAAGACCAGAAGTCTCTGTAAGTTTTATCCTTTAAAATTGTCAAGCACTGGCTTAGAGAACCTCAAATTATCTTCTTAATTGAAATAAAATTGTCACTATCAGAGACTATGTATTTTCAAGACATTTTGTCAAGAAATGAAAACAGAAAATTCAGTTCTTCTCTACTAAACAAACATTTTCTTTACTTCCACAAATACTTTAAAATATTTGATTAGATTTATGATTTTTTTTTTTTTTTTAGAAAACTCACTTTCAGAAAAAGATAAGTTTTTGCATGGCTTGGCCTACATTATTCAAGGGAAAACATTATGCCCTAAAGTCAGTTTTTTAACTATAATTGATACTTTTGAAATTCATTTTTAAAATCAGATTGTCACTCAACAAGAAGGGAATGCAGGTAGACAATTAGACAGACTTCCTAGTGCTAGATAAAGTATTTCTACAAGCTCCTGTTATGACTGGACTATTTAAGAGTCTTTTAAATGCAACTGTAGGTAATTCTGCAAACACTTAGATATACTTCTTAAGTATATGTGTATGTACTTTGACATAAACTTATGTCACTTAGGGCTTTCCTAGTGGCTCAGACAGTAAAGAATCCTCCTGCAATGCGGGAGACCTGGGGTTGCATGCCTGGGTTGGGAAGATCCCCCGGATGAGGGCCTGGCAACCTATTCCAGTATTCTTGCCTGAAGCATCCCCACAGACAGGGGAGTCTGGCCAGCTACAGTCCATAGGGTTGCAAATAATCAGACATGACTGAGCAACTAAGCATTTATGCATCATTTAAGTATGGATTTATGCTAAGTGTAACTAAGCTGAATTCATACTTAGGTAGGCATCACTGTTCTCATCCCTCATTTTGCCCTATGTCCATGCCATCTGTCATGCAACTCTGTGGTGCTCTTCTCTTGGACTTCAGCTTCAGATAGTTATAAGACAATTTTGAAGATCGCTAGCTTGTTTCTACATTCTTTCTTACACCTTTGCAATCTCTAGGTTAAAAAAAAAAAACGGACAAAACCCACCTAGACTACTTAACTAGTCCCAGGAGGAGGTTAGGAGACATGTTCAGGGTCAACTTGCATCAGCAGAGCCCAATCTAGATCTCCATATGCATTATGTTTGTATGCCAATTGTATACCCCTGAGGTTTTCTGAGGTCATTTTTAGTAAGCATTGTTGTGTCAATATAGAACTGCTACAAGTTTCATAATTCTTTCTTTGTTGATGTAAATAGAATCAAGTGTTGTTGTATATCAAACATGGCTGCAATTATTTGAAGACAAAGAAAAATTTTGCAACATAAATTCAGTAATATAGCTTTTTACATAATTCTGTTTTGCTATGATATATCCTTTTGTTGTAAAGCACACTGTGAGTACTTTTCTTCAGACCAGTTCTGAGAGTTCAAGTTCCATATGAAAATAATACTGTTCAGTCATGAAATAGGTGTTATTTTCATAGATAAAAGCTAGATCTACAGTGTTCAAGTGAGGTAGGAGAGCTCAGAATGAATTTAAACCTTCTTTTGTCCCTTCAATCAAGTACTGAAAAACAGTTATAACATTGTGAGTAGGGGGGAAACGTTGAATTAAAAGTGAAAGGTAGTGAATGAGATAAATAGGCAAAGTATGGGAGATATTTAGGGTAGTGAAACAGCTTTATATGATACTGTATCAATGGCCACCTGTCATTTTATTCATGTCCAATCCATAGCCTGTACATCACCAGGAATGAACTCGAATGTAAACTATGGACTTTGGGTGGTAATGATGTGACAATATAGGTTCATGATTATAACAGTTATATCACTGTGGTGTGTAGTGATATTCATAGTGTGAATTACACACTACTATAGGTGAATTACTACACCTATATTCATACTGTAGGAGATTGTGCCAGGTATATAGGAACTGAACTTTCCATTCAACTTTTCTGTGAACCTAAAATTGCTCTAAAATTAAAGTATATTTAAAAATATAATGAATTTCAGGAATACATTTGCCTTGCAATACTAAAGATGACTCCATAATATGGGATATCATCTCAAGAAAAGCAATGAATTTCTTATGAAATTGGCTTCTGAACAAGAATAAGATTTAACTTAATTGGCACAATTTAGATACAGTAAGCCTTTTATATTAAGTAGCTATTAATTTTGAACAAAAATGATCTATAAAGACTCAGACATTTATACATATTGTTTATAACATCAACATAAATTAAGTAACTTTCAATGTATTACAGATAAATGTTTTCTGAGTATAAGACTATACACATTGAGTGGGAGAGAACACCTGTATTTTCATTGAGAGGCCTAAGATCTCAAAAAATAAACACAAAAAACTGTGGACTAGAATTACTCGAAAAGTAGTGATTAAATTAAAGCTATATTTCTTTATATATTAAATGTTATTGAATAACTTTCTTGAAGATTAATTGAAAATAAGGGAGAGAATGGTTGTGAAAGTTTGAGGCAAAAAGGAAATCCAGGTAAGAGGTGCTTACATCAACTCAGGTTAATGGGGTTGGCATTAGGATTGCAGCAAGGTGTTGGAAAATATAATTACTGTTTCTGTGGTGTCTATATCTCCTGTTTAAGGGTGATGCCAAACCTGGGAAAAAGCATAATCAGAGAATCAAACAGCAGCCAGAATCTACCCAAAACATGATGTATAAACAGATGAGAACTGCCAAGTGGCTGCTGATACTAAATACCGTGGTTTCACACAAGTACTGAACAATGAAGCTGCCAATGGAGACCTTAATCCCAGTTCCCCAATAAACTGAATGTTAGTATCATCACATTTTCATCTGTCCCTGTTGTCTCACTTGGATCCCTAACTCATAATTCAAGTTCAAGTATGTAGCTGATGATGCATCAAGCTGGTTATGCATCAAGTTGCATAGGAGGCCCTGAAAGTCAGTCTGTTAAATTGATCTTCCAAGCAGGAATCAGACTCAGTTTCTTACCAAATTTCCTAAGTGAGGAATGTGAGGAAGTTAATAATAGGGAAAAAAGACAAATTACCACTATATTCAAGATGACAAACACAGTTTACCACTTAATTCACTTATGTATTTAACATATATTTATTGAACTCTAGCTGTGTTTTAGGATATATGTCAGGAATTTAATAGGCAATTGAATTGCTCTCTTAGATTATTCATTCTCCTTGAGAAAATACAATAAAACAGTAAATTAGTTAAAAGTTATAGACTATTATATGGTGGTGTACACTAAACAGATATATAAATCTCAGAAGAATAAAACGGGATACAGTTTTGGGAAAAGATGCAATTTTAAAATGTGTAGTCAGTGAGAAATAAGTTAACATTGAAATGAAGACCAGAAAAACTGATATAAAAGAAAGCCATTTTAATACATGAAGGAAAAATAGAAGGTAAAGAAATCAGCAACCGCAAACATCTATGAAGTGTAGGTACACACAGCATGTTCAAGGAACAATAATATAGCCTGTTATATATAGAGGTTGATGTGAAGTGAGGACAAAATCAACAGATGATATAAGAGATATTAAGAGAGTGGGGGTGTGGATTTTGTGGCACTTCTTGGACTCTCTAAGCAAAATAGAAAGCCACTGTAGAGTCTGGCAATTTCGTGGGTAACAACCATGTGCCAGCCTCTTAGATTACCACTAACTTAGAATACAAATACAGCTTTATGACTACGAACTGTGCTGAATTTTGTAGTTGAGAGATATGCTGTTTATGAACATAATAATTCCTGCTTTTAGGGTCTTTAAAAGGTGTTTGGTTCAGGAATAATTCATGTGAAAAGTCAAGCAAAAATCTATTGTGAAAATACATGATACTGTCAAAATGTGCAATAAAATTAAGAGAATTGAAATAGTATGGAATGGAGAAGACTTTTATGGAGAAGGAAATATACATAATGGCATTAGATGAAGAAGAAAAATCAAAAGAAAATTTATAAGCTTTCAGCCCTTCATTCCTTCCTCTTCCTCCCCCTTTTTAATAAGAGACATACTAAAATAAATAAATAAGAGATATACTGACAATCAAGATATTTTCCTGGAATAGGTGGAAAATTATTACCCAGGCAAATGAAAAAGAAAGCATTTCAAAAGGAGAGGCAAGGTCAACTGTGCAGAATGCTGATGAAAGGATGATTTTAAAGAGAAAGGAAGTCAAGTAGCCAAAGCTGTTGTCATCAGAGAATATCACTGGTTACCTTGACCAGGACATATTCTTTATAATTAAAAACAAGTCAGTTAGAGGGAGTTGGAGAATGAATGAGTTATTCAGCTTCGAGTAGAGTTATAGACTAGATTATTAAGAAAGGCCATTCTGATGCACACTATATAGGTTTTTACCAAAAAAAAAAAAAATGTTAAACATTTAAAATGTATTACTGAGAAAAATCACTAAAAGGCTCATCAAAATAAATATCAGAAGCAAGACTATAAAGCAAAATCAGAGACAAAGAATATTCTGGGGGCGGAGGGAGAACTTCTTGGGAACATAAATCTTGAGGGATATACAGTCTAAATCTTTAGGGATTAACAGTTGAACCTAAAAGAAGTCCTTGGTGGTGGCTACAAACTTCAGTGGGCCTACAGGGTGAAATAAAATCAAATAAAATTTAAAGTAAAATGGACTGGAATGGAAAAGAAGAAAATATCATGAAGAGAATGTCTGATTTGCTCTCACTAGAAAATGGAAATAAAAGTCCCATTTGAGAATAAGTATTGCTAGTTTATTTTTACATGTTTCTAGGGATAAAATATATAGTATCCTTGAGACTGGGGAAACCCCAAGAAAAGACATTAAATGAAAGTGTTACCTACTAACCTAGCAGAATCAAATTGAAATTTCCTCCAGAGGAAAGCAGCTTTAACAGAACTTAGTACTTAATTTTCCAAAATAAAACATGAGAAACAGCATGTTTAGACACCAAATAATCCAAACATTCACATATAAAATATAAAATAACCATATAGTAAATACTTAAGTAAAAGGTCAACCAAATAAATGAAGTTTAAAAATATCAAAATTAACGAGAAAGATTAAAAATTAAAGCAAGGATCTCTAGTTTAAGCTTGAAATATAAGAGCTTGGAGGACGTCACTGCCATTTATACAAAAGGCAAAGCCAGACAAACTAAAAATTAATAACCTTTCTTGGCCCCATCAGAGAACTTAGGTTTCATGGCAAACTACACCCTGAGACCTGGAGAGCTGAGGTCTCTGGAAATCTAGAGAAATATAGGATAAAAAGACTTGCTTTTCTGAAACAGAAATCAGTGCAGCTATGAATTAGTGGAACACTTAAACAGTAATATGGATGAACTGTTAGAGGCTAAATATATTACAAATGATGTAGAAAAAGGAATAATAGAGAAAAAAAATCAGTATTGGAAAACTAGGACTGATGGCATATGAATTGAAATATATTGCCCAGGCCTATGAGAGAAAAAAAGAAAGAAAAAATAATTAATCAAGAAAATGTGTTTAAAAAGATATTTCCCAGAAGATAGAGGAATCTAGTAGAGGTGTTCATACCTTGCATTTAAGTGAGATCAAGATGGATAAAGTGGGTTAAACAGAAATTACAGGAATCCTCGCAGAAATTGACAGATCAGCTTGTGCTGATGACATGGAAAGAGCCAGAGTCAAATAGAGCACCTGAAAGCATCAGAGTTCAGTAGTTCCAGGAAAAGATCCATAATGTAAGGCTTGAAAGATGACAGCTCCTAAGAGATGAGAGGCTTTAGACAGAATAGTTTGGCTGCAATTATAACTGATAGAAATGGGAAAACAAGAGGATGGGATATAGTTAAAAGGAGAAAGTTAATGTTCCCAGAAATATCTAAACAGCCCAGTTCCCATAACAAACAGGACAAGATGTCACCAACTGACAAGACCAGTTGTCTGGAAGAATAGAACTCATACTAGAGGACTGAAATATATTCCAAAAACATAGGGATGGTTTGTTTCTTATTAGTTTTAGAGCAAGAACATAAAGGAAAAGAAAAGCTAGCCACTGTAACAGGTGGTATTTTAATGACACTTTAAAGATAATTGGAACGCTTTGAAAGTAAGTGAACCTCGATATTTGAATCCAGTAATCTTATGAGACAGTTACATATCTAAATCTGATTCTTTTAAAAATTTGATAATAGTCAAAGTTACTAGTGATATTTCAAAGTTATCTATCATCAGAGAAAACTTTTAATAGTTTAAAATACATTTGCTTTTGGTAGAATAATATTGGTGTCATGTGTGCATTCTAGTTCTTGATTTCTGGTTGTTATAATTATTTTCAAATACAGTCATCGCAGATACTTAACACAGTGATACATATGTGAGTGTTATTCTGTGGCCTAATGAATTCTGAATCCTTATTTTAATGTCTGATTAATAAATTATCAGAGAATGCAAAAGGAAAAAATGCAGAAAGTGGTATTTTCGAAAGTGGTATTTTACTTTTCAAAAATTGTCAAACACTGTTTTTTCTTTTTATTTGTATAATAATTATTAAAATGCTTATCATGTTGTTAGTTTAAATATACATTGGAAGATGAACTGTGAGGACTTTGTGCATTAATACGCAGTTTACTCTCTTTTTCTTTAAGAAAATACACATAAATTTCTTAACCCAAATCTTACATTAACAAACATATCGTAGAATTAAAATAGACCTACTACAACTGCATTAACATCTAAATAGAGATCCAATTATTTAGAATATAGCATTGCTTCAGACAAATATCAACTGAATTTGACTTTGTCCAAGTTGTATATTATTACAGATGATGAAATCCAGGCTCAAAACACTCATTAACATAGATTTAACAAGGTGAAAAATCTGTTTTCCTTTCCTTCCCCCCAACCCCTTCTCTGTTTCTTCCATTTGTCCCTTCCTCATAGGATACCTTCTTCCTTCTTTGTTTAAAAGGATCTGCCTCTAAATCATCACTCTGTTTTTTTACACTCTATGCTGAACCAGTATCAGGCATGTTTAACTGTCATTAAAAGGAAAATCTTCATTTTAACCTTCAGTTCAGTTCAGTACACAGTTGTGTCAACTCTGCAACCCCATGAACCGCAGCACACCAGGCCTCCCTGTCCATCACCAATTCCCGGAGTTTACCCAAACTCATGTCCATTGAGTCAGCGATGCCATCCAACCATCTCATTCTCGGTCGTCCCCTTCTCCTCCTGCCCTCAATCTTTCCCAGCATCAGGGTCTTTTCCAATGAGTCAGCTCTTTGCACCAGGTGGCCAAAGTATTGGAGTTTAAGCTTCAACATCAGTCCCTCCAATGAACATCCAAGACTGATCTCCTTTGTGATGGACTGGTTAGATCTCCTTGCAGTCCAAGGGACTCTCAAGAGTCTTCTCTAACACCACAGATCAAAAGTATCAATTCTTCGGTGCTCAGCTTTCTTTATAGTCGAACTCTCACATCCATGTGAGATGACTACTGGAAAAACCATAGCCTTGACTAGACGGACCTTTGTTGACAAAGTAATGTCTCTGCTTTTTAATATGCTATCTAGGTTGGTCATAACTTTGCTTCCAAGGAGTAAATGTCTCTTAATTTCATGGCTGCAATCACCATCTGCAGGGATTTTGGAGCCCCCCAAAATAAAGTCTGACACTGTTTCCACTGTTTCCCATCTATTGCTATGAAGTGATGGGACCAGATGACATGATCTTAGTTTTCTGAATGTTGAGCTTTAAGCCAGCTTTTTCACTCTCCTCTCACTTTCATTAAGAGGCTCTTTAGTTCTTCTTCACTTTCTGCCATAAGGGTGGTGTCATCTGCATATCTGAGGTTATTGATATTTCTCCTGGCAATCTTGATTCCAGCTTGTGCTGCTTCCAGCCCAGTTTCTCATGATGTACTCTGCATATAAGTTAAATAAGCAGGGTGACAATATATAGCCTTGATGCACTCCTTTCCCTATTTGGAACCAGTCTGTTGTTCCATGTCAAGTTCTAATTGTTGCTTCCTGACCTGCATACAGATTTCTCAAGAG
Source organism: Cervus elaphus (assembly GCF_910594005.1). Taxonomy (NCBI): domain Eukaryota; kingdom Metazoa; phylum Chordata; class Mammalia; order Artiodactyla; family Cervidae; genus Cervus; species Cervus elaphus. Next base: position 18,692,838 of record NC_057830.1, on the reverse strand, counting down.
GTAGGTCAGGTGGTCTGGTATTCCCATCTCTTTCAGAATTTATTCTAGAGTTTGTTCTGATCCACAGAGTCAAAGGCTTTGGCATAATCAATAAAGCAGAAATAGATGTTTTTCTGGAACTCTCTTGCTTTTTCGATGATATAACTGATGTTGACAATTTGATCTCTGGTTCCTCTGCCTTTTCTAAAGCCAGCTTGAACATCTGGAAGTCCACGGTTCACATATTGCTGAAGCCTGGCTTGGAGAATTTTGAGCATTACTTTATTAGTGAGTGAGATGAGTGCAATTATGCTTTAGTTTGAGCATTCTTTGGAATTGCCTTTCTTTAAAATTGAAATGAAAACTGACCTTTTCCAGTCCTGTAGCCACTGCTGAGTTTTCCAAATGTGCTGACATATTGAGTGCAGCACTTTGACAGCATCATCTTTTAGGATTGAAATAGCTCAACTGGAATTCCATCACCTCCACTAGATCACACCATCATGATTATCTGGGTCATGAAGATTTTTTTTTTTTTTTTTTGTACAATTCTTCTGTGTATTCTTGCCACCTCTTCTTAATATCTTATGTTTCTGTTAGGTTTATACCATTTCTGTCCTTTATTGAGCCCATCTTTCCATGAATTATTCCCTTGGTATCTCTAATTTTCTTGAAGAGATCTCTAGTCTTTCCCATTCTATTTTTTCCTCTATTTCTTTGCATTGATCACTGAGGAATGCTTTCTTATCTCTCCTTCCTATTCTTTGGAACTCTGCCTTCAAATGGGTATATCTTTCCTTTTCTCCTTTGCTTTTCGCTTCTCTTCTTTTCACAGCTATTTGTAAGGCCTCCTCAGACAGCCATTCTGCTTTTTTACATTTCATATATAATTGTTGTCCATTTGAATGTTCTTATATTTGAATTATCTGTTCAAGGTTTTTAAATAATTATGAAATTGCATACCAATTTTCTTTTCTGACTAATTTGTGCTTGTTATGTATATGCTCTGAATAAGAATTTTCATATATTTTCTCCCATACTGTGCTTTGCCTTTTCCTATTTCTATTGCCCATATGATATGAAAAATAATTCATTTTGTTTTATTATTTATATATTTTATACACACTCATGTTTTTATTGAATAATGTATTATTGAGCTTTCAGTATTAGAATGTAACAGGAAATAGACACTGTAATATTTAATGTTTTTGTATTTTCAATGCTATATAGATAAGCCAACATAGAAAGTTAGATTTTTTTTGTTTTTTTTCATCTTTATCTATTTTTACCCTAAGAAGTAGTGTGATTTCTCTAAGGTCAACTACAGGAAAATTATCCATAAAAATAGGTTCATTTACTTTAAGAATTGTATTTCTTAATCTGATGGCTATATATCAATTATTTCAATCACTATATTTCTTAAGAGTAAACAGGAGATATCTCGGAAATGAAAGTTCTGTGAGCTTTAAAAGTGGATGTTATTGATTTAAACAAGAGGTGGAAAATTTTGAAAAGTACTAACAGGGAAAATAAGGGTATCTCAAAGCTGGCACACTACTGATTTATGACTTTCATTATGCTTTTACGATTGGAACAAACATCTGAAACTTTGTGTTTAAATTATTATTCTTCCTAAGACCAAATTTATTTGTAGATAAACTCCGTAAAATAGTCATGTTAATATCTTCCACAAAAAGAAGAATCAATAAAAAATTCCAAATGAGTTTTGCTTTGTTTCTGTTATATTCTCTTTCATTTCCTTTCTTGAGAAGGCAAGATATACTAGAATAATAGAAACTAAATTATTCATACTTTCCCTACCTCAGCTAATTTTTCAATGAAATAACTGGAGTATATAAACTATGCACATAATTTCTCTATGAATAGTGATGGGGAAACAGAATTATTATACTTTTTAGCAATACCATTTTTCTGAATGTTCCAGAAACTTCCCAGCAAATATAATTATTCAGCAAGTATTTATTTGGTGCCTAATAATTTATATTCCTATGAAAGCAATAAAGATAAAAAGATAAGTTGCATCCTTATGAAAAAAAGTAATATCAAGCTAAAAGAATAAAGCTGCAAAAATGATAATATGGAGACTGGTAAAAGAGAAATACAAACACCCATGCAGGAAAAGAAAAAATTATTTCAAGAAGGTGTGTAATGATTACAGTGAGAACACTAAAGGGAGAAGGTATCACAACATGTTTACAAAATGAGGGGATTCTTAGAAAGGAGGCAAGACATGACTCATTTTTGCAATTATGCTGGTTTTAGGCACGTAGTCTTAGAGGAGAAGATATTCTAGCTAAAGCAAAGGACATGTGAAAAGTCACAAGAATGTGAATAGGATAGAAATCTTAGAATCTTACAATGAATTTGGCCATTTGTCCCCTTGTTTGGGGACAAGCAAGCAGTGAGTTTTGAGGGACAGTCTGTGACCAGTCTGGATTTTAGCCTGAAGAAGAATGGGGATATCAGTATAAAGAAATATAATGTGTTTACTTGGAATTTTATTTAGATTGCAATGACCAGTGATCAGTGAGGGTAGCAGGCATAATAAAAGGTTCATAAATTATCATAGAAGGTAAGATTTAGAGCTCATCTTCCCAAAGTGTGTCCTAGGCTTGGCAAGTGGGCAGAATGATCAGCTCTCTCATCTGAAACTATCCTGCTGACATTTCCATTAAAATGATTCATTTATACCTGTTCACAAGAAACAGGCCCATAGAAAGTAATTTTACTATGTGCCAGCCCTCCTACTAAACTTCTGCTTTCTAAAACTATTTCCATCAGTCCAAACTGGTTTTACTGGGGACCATTACACACAGGAATTGAATAAGTGTCACATGTAGGAGTGATGGACTTTAAGAAAAAAATCATAATAAAATTTTATCAAAATAATAGAAATCACGAGAACAAACATAAAGAGTTACACTGATAGGGTTAATAGGGTAACTTTAGTAGTGACCACAGTCTGTGAAGGAAAGGATAAATGGAAGATTGAGCTGAAGTAAACCAATACTGACAAAATTAGCAAGACCCTGGACATTTGCTTCTCTTTTGCTTTTTTGTTAAAACTCTAAAGGCAGTACACTAGCTTTGCCTGTAATTCATTGGTCTACCATGTTAATTTGTTTCCGTGTGTTCCATTGTCACTCAATCTAATCTAAAGAAATAGAAAAGAGCAGAGAACTCAATAAAAATGCCCTCTGAATTCAGCTATGGAATTCAGAGGGAATGGCAAAAACCACTACAATATTGTAAGGTAATTAGCCTCCAATTAATAAAAGTAAATAGAAAAAAAAGAAAAAAAAATGCCCTCTGAAAAGGGAGTAGATTTAAAACGCAACTTAAGGATCAAGGCAAGTGCAATCAATACTCATAAAAAAAAATTGAATGTCACGGGAAGGGGGAAAATCTTTCACAGAAAACATATGAAAGAATAAGAAATATTGCTCTAGTTGAGATATATGTACCTGGAGATGTAGGCTTAGTCATCTTTGTGTCCCAATACCTAATATCATTCCAGGCACATAGAAGGTGCTCAATAAAAGTCCATTGAATGACTTTAGTAATGAATGAATTAGTAATGTTCTGTAGCATACTGAATGAACCCCTAGCACATTCGTGTGACTGTATCATTTTTATTGTGTTATAGGGGAAGGGAAAACTAGGGAGAGTGGATATTTCAAGTTTAAGGAAATTGGATTTGTCCATCCTAGTCGGACAGTTTTTGTTTTGTTTGGCTGTGAATATTTCACATAAGTTTAAATGGTCTGTATCAAATGGCTCTAGATTTCTACAGAGTAAAGATACTGCTATTTTATTAGATATAAAACATGCTATGAGTCTGGCATCTCAAGACTCAGGCCTCATCATTCTCAGCCCACATTGCCTCAGGAAATTGACCTATATTGATTGAACTGGCTGGTTCTCTTGTCTTCTGGCTTCCTGTTGGATTCAGCCAAAGTGGCACCGTTAAGAAATGTCAGTAAGGGAAGGAGGATAAAGTACCTTTGGCACCCTCCCCAAAAGTCATCCAGGACTGGCTGCATTCCTGTTAGGGGGCTGCACTAACCAATCCTTCTCTTTGGTCCCTTATCTTTTGGAGCCTAAGGGGGATACATAGCCTCACAATTATTAGCCCCAAATTAATACAATATCATTTTTTTTCCCTGCATCCTTCAGAAATGATTATTATACTATCTGCAAATTGTTCTATTTTATTTTGACACTCACTTCCTATCAGGACCCTGATAGATACATGTAATACTCTAATACATCTAATTTGACATTCAGTTCAGTTCAGTCGCTCAGTCGTGTCCGACTCTTTGCGACCCCATGAATCACAGCACGCCAGGCCTCCCTGTCCATCACCAACTCTCGAACTTTACTCAAACTCATGTCCATCAAGTCGGTGATGCCATCCAGCCATCTCATCCTCTGTCGTCCCCTTCTCCTCCTGCCCTCAATCCCTCCCAGCATCAGGGTCTTTTCCAATGAGTCAACTCTTCGCATGAGGTGACCAAAGTATTGGAGTTTCAGTTTCAGCATCAGTCCCTCCAATGAACAGCCAGGACTTGTAGGATATTCAATATATTTGTAGTTGGTCTGTTTTAAAGTATACAAAAATAGATCCATTAAAATTATGGTATTTTTTAAATTTTAAAATCTTGTCTTATCCATTTATTCAGTATTTATATTCTTTATTTGATGACAAACAGTCTATCAAAATGTCCAGATATATATAAATAATAGCATGGTTATGTGAGAAATCAATAATATTTGCTGTGAAGAATAGGAATATATCTAGATGAGAGTAACTGTGAAAGCAATGCTATTCAGTTTCACGAATAGACATTTATAAATGAGTTCAATAGAGAGAACAAGTTGTGTAAACTATCCCAGATTCAACAAACATTTAATGTATGACACTCAAACTCACTGTTTTCAAGTTATCTGTCTTAAAATATATAAAAATAGAGATTTATTCATAAATATATTTGTTAAAAATTATTTGTGAATTTATTTATAAAAATAAAAATTATTCCCTTAATATTTTTTAAGAGAAATCATCCTGTCAAGTTGAGAACTTAAGCCAAAAATTGATATTAAATTGATTATCAAAATGATGAATCATTTCTATTTCAGTACATTTATGTATTATATATATGTATATATATACAGACATATATAAATCTTTATAAAGAAAATCATAATTTTGATGTGTTATTCATTTTTTCACACTAGAACAGATTTTATTTAGATATTTAAAATTTAATTAAACTTTTATTTTGAGATAACTCTGTGTATAAATCCCTATACAGTTATAAGGGTTAATACAAACATATTCCATGTATCCTTTACCTGATTTCATCCAGTGGGAGCAAATTGAAAAAAATATAGTGTAATTATCACAACCAGGATATTGAAATTGTTTCAATCCACATCTTATTCCAGTCTCTAGTTAAATTGTGTTTGTATGTAGACATGTGCATCTGAATTTAAAAATTATTGTTTTCTCCAGGGTTCTTCTGTCACTTTTTAATTATAATCAGACTAAGTTCAATATAAAATTTTTAGAGATGAAATGGTAGTAGAACAAAAGTCCTTGAATAAGTGGCAATTTATTTGAAAAGTAAAAACATATTATTTATGTTCCTGCAGCTATGGCTGCCCTATCAACAGGCCATCATCAATCAATCCTGAAACCCCCCAGGACTATAGCCAGCTGTGTGAAGACCAAGCTCTGCCCACCAGTAAGCCAGCAACCTCAGCACCATGCAAGGCCTGGTAACTAACCAAACCAGACTGTAGCCTCACCTACCAGCACACCTATGGTAGTTGGCCCCACAAAACCAGACGGGCCAATGCAGTCCACATATAGGATGCCACAAGACTAGACCATATACTACTAGAGGGTAGTGTGATACGAGGCCCCAAATGATGTAACCTATATGGAGCCACTTCTCCAACATCGGGAAACATAGCCAACTTACCTAACACATAAAAATAAAAACAGAATTAAGCAAAATAAAATGACAGAGGAATATGTTGCAAATGAAGGAAAAAAATAAAGTCCCAGAGGAAGAAATAAGCAAAATGAAAATAAGCAGCCTAGCATAAAGAATTAAAGGCAGTGATCTTAAAAATGTTTAATGAACTAAGGAGAAATATGGATAAACAAAGTGAGAAGTTTGATAAAGAGAAAACATAAAGAAGAACCAAACAGAACTAAATAATGTAATAAATGAAGTAAAAAAAGTTACATGGGAAAGTGTATTACATTAGATTAAAACAGTAGATTATGTGAACAGAAGAATGGAACTATAAACTGGAAAATGAGTAGTAAAGATTGCTCAGACTGAACAGAAAAATAAGTAAATAAATAAAAATGAGGGTATTTTAAGAGATCTCTGGGCCAACATCAAGAGAACTAATATTTACACTACAGGGATCCCAGGAGGAGAAGAGAGAGTGAAAGTGGAGGAGAACTTCTTTGAAGAAATAAGTTGACAGCTAAAAACTTTCCCTAACCTGATGGGGGAGCCATACATTCAGATCCAGGAAACACAGAAAGTCCCAAACATTATGAACCCAAAGAGACACACGTCAAGAAACACTATAATTAAAATGCCAAAACTTAAAGGGAGAATTTTAAAAGCAGCAAGGGAAAAACTGCTAGTTATAGATAAGGACAATCCTACAAAACTAAGTTGAATTTTCAGCAGAAATTTTGCAGGTCAGAAGGAAGTAGCCTGATATATTCAAATTGATAAAGGAAAGTAAAATCTATAATCAAAACTAATATGCTAAGCAAGGCTATCATTGAGATTTGTAGGGTAAAGAGCTTTATAGACAAGCTAAGCTAAAAGATAATGCTGTGAAGGTGCTGCACTCAATATGCCAGGAAGTTTGGAAAATGCAGCAGTGGCCACAGGACTGGAAAAAGTCAGTTTTCATTTCAGTCCCAAAGAAAGGCAATGCCAAAGAATGCTCAAACTACCGCACAGTTGCACTCATCTCACACACTAATAAAGTAATGCTCAAAATTCTCCAAGTGAGGTTTCAGCAAAGCGTGAACCGTGAACTTCCAGATGTTCAAGCTAGTTTTAGACAGGGCAGAGGAATCAGAGATCAAATTGCCAGCATCGGCTGTGTCATCGGAAAAGTGAGAGAGTTCCAGAAAAACATCTATTTCTGCTTTATTGACTATGCCAAAGCCTTTGCCTGTGTGGATCACAATAAACTGTAGAAAATTCTGAAAGAGATGGGAATACCAGACCACCTCACCTGCCTCTTGAGAAATCTGTAGGCAGGTCAGGAAGCAACAGTTAGAACTGGACATGGAACAACAGACTGGTTCCAAATAGGAAAAGGAGTTTGTAAAGGCTGTGTATTGTCACCCTGTTTATTTAACTTATATGCAGAATACATCATGAGAAATGCTGGGCTGGAAGAAGCACAAGATGGGCAAGAACACTGGAGTGGGTTGCTATGTATAAGTGAATCACTTTGCTGTACACCTAACTAACACACTAAACTAACACAACATAGTTAAGCACCTATATTATTGTCAAATATAAAATACAATTTAAAAATAAATGTTAAAAAGCAGAAAATATCACAATTAAAAATACAAAAATTATAGAAGGATACATATCTTTGGTAAAGGCAAACATACAGTAAAGGTAGGAGATCAACAACTTAGAAACCTAAGATGAAGGTTGCATGACAACAGTAATAAAATCATCTATATCCACAGTAAGTAGTGAAGGAAGGGATACACACACAAAAAACATCAAATTATATAACACACACACACACACACTTAATGGTAGCCATAAACCAAAATTCTGTGATATAATACACACACACACAAGAGAAAGGAATTCAAAAATAACAATAAAGATAATCATCAAGTTACACAGTAAAAGAAGAAAATAGCATAAAAGAACTATAAAACTATCAGAAAACATTGAGCAAAATAGCAATAAGTGCATACCTGTCACTACTTACTTTAAATGAAAATGCACTAAATGGTCTAATCAAAAAACATAGGGTGGGTGAATGAATAAAAAAAGAAGACCTGTATAGATGCAGATCAGAAGAGACTCATTTCAGACCTAAAGACACATGCAGACTGGAAGTGAAATGATATTTCATCAAAATGGAAAAGAACAAAAGAAAACTGGTGTAATAATGCAAAATATACTTTAAAACAGAACTGTAGGAAGAAACAAAGAGGGATATTACATAATGATAATAGGATAAGTCCAACAAGAAATATAGTAATTGTGAATATATATGCTCCCAACATAGAAGCACTTAAATATATAAAGCAAATATTAGCACGCATTAAGGGAAAAATTGACAGTAACACAATAATTGTAGAGGACCTTATCAATGGACAGATCATCCAGACTGAAAATCAATAAGGAAACACTGGTCTTAAATGACACATTATAGATATCTACAAAACACTCTGAAAAGCAGCAGAATACATTTTCAAGTGTGCATGGAACATTCTGCTGGACAGATCACATGCTAGGCCACAAAACAAGTCTCTGTACATTTAAAATGTTTGAAATCATGTGATGCATCTTTTCTAATCACAATAGAATGAGACTGGAAATCAACTACAAGGAAAGAATACAAAAATAAAAAAATACAAATACAAACATGTGGAGGCTAAATAATACGCTATTAAATATCCAGTGAGTCACTTAAGAAATCAAAAAACACCTGGAGACAAATGAAAATGGAACACAGTGTCCAACATGTATCAGTTTCAATAAAAGCAGTTCTAAGAGGGAAGTTGATAGGGATACAAGCTTACCGTAGGAAACAAGAAAAATCACAAATAAACCTAACTTTATACCTAAAGGAACTAGAAAAAGAGAAATCCTAAGTTAGTAGAAGGAAAGAAATTCTAAAGATCAGAGCAAAAATACATGAATTAGAGATGTAAACACATAGAAAAGATCAATGAGGGGGAGGAGCCAAGATGGCGGAGGAGTAGGACGGGGAGACCACTTTCTCTCCTACAAATTCATCAAAAGAATAACTGAACGCAGAGCAAACTTCGCAAAACAACTTCGGATCGCTAGCTGAGGTCATCAGGCGCCCAGAAAAGCAGCCCATTGTCTTCGAAAGGAGGTAGGACAAAATATAAAAGATAAAAAGTGAGACAAAAGAGCTAAGGACGGAGACCCGTCCCGGGAAGGGAGTCTTAGGCGGCCTTGCTTGGGCTAGGGTCCGGGCCTGAGGGCCCTGAGGACAATCGGAGGGAGCTTCTGTGAGGTGCCAACTTGAACTGTGGGAGACCAAAAGAGAGAAAATTAACCGGCCGGAACACATTGCCGGCCGTTCGCAGAACAAAGGGACGGAGAAAGTCCCAAGAAGAGGTCGCAGGCTGCGGACCCGCCCAGCCCCGCCGGAGGCAGGAGGCAGGGGGGAGGGGAAGGTCGCGGCGAGACACAGGGCGCAGGCACCCGACCGGCGCGGGCGGGACTGGGGCTGGGGACGCAGAGGGCGGAAGGCGCGCGCACCCGACTGGCGCCAGCGGAAACTGAGACTGGGTCCGCGGAAGGGAGTGAGTGTGCCACACCTGGGGATAGTGCGCCCATCAAGCCCCTCGCTGCCTGGACCGCTCTGACGGGGAAGGCACAGAGAGCAGGCGCAGCTTTTCCTTCCGCGCTTTTGTGTAACACCCGAGGGCTGGAACCTAGCGCAGCGCGGGGCGCGCTCCATATAGAACAGCCGGGAGCCTGAGCAGCGCAGACGGAGAAAGCAGTGTCATCCCCTCCCGGCAGCGCCAGCCCGCCCCCGCAGGGCCAGCCCCTCCCCGCAGCGTCAGCCCCGCCCCGCAGCACCAGCCCCTCCCCGCAGCGTCAGCCCCGCCCCGCAGCGCAACGGAACTAGCTAACTGAATAAGAGTCCACCTCCGCGCGCCTGTGTCAGGGCGGAAATGAGGCTCTGAAGAGACCGGCAAACAGAAGCCAAATAAACAAAGGGAACCGCTTCAGAAGGGACTGGTGCAACAGATTAAAATCCCTGTAGAAAACACCGACTTCACCGGAAGGGCCCTGTAGATATCGAGAAGTGTAAGCTGGAACGAGGAGCTATCTGAAACTGAGCCGAACCCACACTGACCGCAGCAGCTCCAGAGAAACTCCTAGATATATTTTTACTTTTTTTTTTTCTAAGTAAGGAAAAAAAAAAAAATTTTTTTTTTCTTTTTATATTTTTTCTTTTTTATTTTTTCTCTTTTATTTTCCTTTAAAATTCCCTATTACTCCCCCATTACTCCTTAACTTTCATTTACATAGATTTTTACGATTTTTTTAATTAGGGGGAAAAAAAAAAATTTTTTTTTTTTCTTCTTTTTTTTTTTTGTTTTTTTTCTTTTTTTTCTTTTTTCTTCTTTTTTTTCCTTTCCGTTTTCTCTTTTATTTTCTATTTTTCTTTTTCTCTTATTTCTTTTAAAGTCCTCTAGTACTCCTCTACTACTCTTCATTTTCATTTTCACTACACTATAACCTTACCAAAAAAAAAAAAAAAAGAAGCCCTATCTTTAAACCGAAGATTATTCTCTCCCAATCTTGACTCTCTGTTTTCTACCTCAGAACACCTCTATTTCCTCCTTTCCCCTTCTCTTCCCAATCCAATTCTGTGAATCCTTGTAGGTGTCTGAGATACGGAGAACACTCTGGGAACAGACAGCTGCGTAGATCTGTCTCTCTCCTCTTGAGTCCCCCTTTTTCTCCTCCTGCTCATCTCTATCTCCCTCCTCCCTTTTCTCCTGTTCATGTAACTCTGTGAACCTCTCTGGGTGTCCCTAACAGGGGAGAATCTTTTCGCCATTAAACTAGAAGTTTTATTATCAGTGCTGTATAGTTGGAGAAGTCCTGAGACTACAGGAAGAATAAAACTGAAATCCAGAGGCAGGAGACTTAAGCCCAAAACCTGAGAACACCAGAAAACTCCTGACTACATGGAACTTTAAGCAATAAGTGACCGTCCAAAAGCCTCCATACCTACACTGAAACCAACCACCACCCAAGAGCCAGTAAGTTTTAGAGCAAGACATACCACGCAAATTCTCCAGCAACACAGGAACATAGCCCCGAATGTCAACATACAGGCTGCCCAAGGTGACACCTAACACATAGACCCATCTCAAAACTCATTACTGGGCACTCCATTGCTCTCCAAAAAGAAGAAATCAAGTTCCACGCGCCAGTACACTGACGCAAGCTTCCCTAACCGGGAAACCTTGACAAGCCAATCGTCTAACCCCACCCACTGGGTAAATCCTCCACAATAAAAAGGAACCACAGACCTCCAGAATACAGAAAGTCCACTCCAGACACAGCAATCTAAACACTATGAAAAGGCAGAGAAACACCCAGCAGGTAAAGGAACATGAAAAATGCCCACCAAGTCAAACAAAAGAGGAGGAGATAGGGAATCTACCTGAAAAAGAATTTAGAATAATGATAATAAAAATGATCCAAAATCTTGAAAACAAAATGGAGTTACAGATAAATAGCCTGGAGACAAAGATTGAAAAGATACAAGAATTGTTTAATAAAGACCTAGAAGAAATAAAAAAGAGTCAATTAAAAATGAACAATGCAATGAATGAGATCAAAAACACTTTGGAGGGAACCAAGAGTAGAATAACGGAGGCAGAAGATAGGATAAGTGAGGTAGAAGATAAAATGGTGGAAATAAATGAAGCAGAGAGGAAAAAAGAAAAAAGGATCAAAAGAAATGAGGACAACCTCAGGGACCTCTGGGACACTGTGAAACGCCCCAACATTCGAATCATAGGAGTCCCAGAAGAAGAAGACAAAAAGAAAGGCCATGAGAAAATACTCGAGGAGATAATAGCTGAAAACTTCCCTAAAATGGGGAAGGAAATAGCCACTCAAGTCCAAGAAACCCAAAGAGTCCCAAACAGGATAAACCCAAGGCGAAACACCCCAAGACACATATTAATCAAACTAACAAAGATCAAACACAAAGAACAAATATTAAAAGCAGCAAGGGAAAAACAACAAATAACACACAAAGGGATTCCCATAAGGATAACAGCTGACCTATCAATAGAAACCCTCCAGGCCAGAAGGGAATGGCAGGACGTCCTGAAAGTAATGAAAGAGAATAACCTACAACCTAGATTACTGTATCCAGCAAGGATCTCATTCAGATATGAAGGATAACTCAAAAGCTTTACAGATAAGCAAAAGCTGAGAGAATTCAGCACCACCAAACCAGCTCTTCAACAAATGCTAAAGGATCTTCTCTAGACAGGAAATGCAGAAAGGTTGTATAAACATGAACCCAAAACAACAAAGTAAATGGCAACGGGACCACACCTATCAATAATTACCTTAAATGTAAATGGGTTGAATGCCCCAACCAAAAGACAAAGATTGGCTGAATGGATACAAAAACAAGACCCCCATATATGCTGTCTACAAGAGACCCACCTCAAAACAAGAGACACATACAGACTAAAAGTGAAGGGCTGGAAAAAAATATTTCATGCAAAGGGAGACCAAAAGAAAGCAGGAGTCGCAATACTCATATCAGATAAAATAGACTTTCAAATAAAAGCTGTGAAAAGAGACAAAGAAGGACACTACATAATGATCAAAGGATCAATCCAAGAAGAAGATATAACAATTATAAATATATATGCACCCAACATAGGAGCACCACAATATGTACGGCAAACACTAACGAGTATGAAAGAGGAAATAGTAACACAATAATAGTGGGAGACTTTAATACCCCACTCACAACTATGGATAGATCAACTAAACAGAAAATTAACAAGGAAACACAAACTTTAAATGACACAATGGACCAGCTAGACCTAATTGATATCTATAGGACATTTCACCCCAAAACAAGCAACTTCACCTTTTTCTCAAGTGCACACGGAACCTTCTCCAGAATAGATCACATCCTGGGCCATAAATCTAGTCTTGGAAAATTCAAAAAAATTGAAATCATTCCAGTCATCTTTTCTGACCACAGTGCAGTAAGATTAGATCTCAATTACAGGAAAAAAATTGTTAAAAATTCAAACACATGGAGGCTAAATAACACGCTTCTGAATAACCAACAAATCATAGAAGAAATCAAAAAAGAAATCAAAATATGTATAGAAATGAATGAAAATGAAAACACAACAACCCAAAACCTATGGGACACTGTAAAAGCAGTGCTAAGGGGAAGGTTCATAGCATTACAGGCTTACATCAAGAAACAAGAAAAAAGCCAAATAAATAACCTAACTCTACACCTAAAGCAATTAGAGAAGGAAGAAATGAAGAACCCCAGGGTTAGCAGAAGGAAAGAAATCTTAAAAATTAAAGCAGAAATAAATGCAATAGAAACTAAAGAGACCATAGCAAAAATCAACAAAGCTAAAAGCTGGTTTTTTGAAAAAATAAACAAAATTGACAAACCATTAGCAAGACTCATTAAGAAACAAAGAGAGAAGAACCAAATTAACAAAATTAGAAATGAAAATGGAGAGATCACAACAGACAACACTGAAATACAAAGGATCATAAGAGACTACTACCAGCAGCTCTATGCCAATAAAATGGACAACTTGGATGAAATGGACAAATTCTTAGAAAAGTATAACTTTCCAAAACTTAACCAGGAAGAAATAGAAGATCTTAACAGACCCATCACAGGCAAGGAAATCGAAACTGTAATCAAAAATCTTCCAGCAAACAAAAGCCCAGGACCAGATGGCTTCACAGCTGACTTCTACCAAAAATTTAGAGAAGAGCTAACACCTACCTTACTCAAACTCTTCCAGAAAATTGCAGAAGAAGGTAAACTTCCAAACTCATTCTATGAGGCCACCATCACCCTAATTCCAAAACCTGACAAAGATGCCACAAAAAAAGAAAACTACAGGCCAATATCACTGATGAACATAGATGCAAAAATCCTTAACAAAATTCTAGCAAACAGAATCCAACAACATATTAAAAAAATCATACACCACGACCAAGTGGGCTTTATCCCAGGAATGCAAGGATTCTTCAATATCCGCAAATCAATCAATGTAATACACCACATTAACAAATTGAAAGATAAAAACCATATGATTATCTCAATAGATGCAGAGAAAGCCTTTGACAAAATTCAACACTCATTTATGATTAAAACTCTCCAAAAAGCAGGAATAGAAGGAACATACCTCAACATAATAAAAGCTATATATGACAAACCCACAGCAAGTATCACCCTCAACGGTGAAAAATTGAAAGCATTTCCCCTGAAATCAGGAACAAGACAAGGGTGCCCACTCTCACCACTACTGTTCAACATAGTGTTGGAAGTTTTGGCCACAGCAATCAGAGCAGAAAAAGAAGTAAAAGGAATCCAGATAGGAAAAGAAGAAGTGAAACTCTCACTGTTTGCAGATGACATGATCCTCTATATAGAAAACCCTAAAGACTCTACCAGAAAATTACTAGAACTAATCAATGAATATAGTAAAGTTGCAGGATATAAAATTAACACACAGAAATCCCTTGCATTCCTATATACTAACAATGAAAAAACAGAAAGAGAAATTAAGGAAACAATACCATTCACCATTGAAACAAAAAGAATAAAATACTTAGGAGTATATCTACCTAAAGAAACAAAAGACCTATACATAGAAAACTATAAAACACTGATGAAAGAAATCAAAGAGGACACAAACAGATGGAGAAACATACCGTGTTCATGGATTGGAAGAATCAATATTGTCAAAATGGCTATTCTACCCAAAGCAATCTATAGATTCAATGCAATCCCTATCAAGCTACCAACGGTATTTTTCACAGAACTAGACCAAAGAATTTCACAATTTGTATGGAAATACAAAAAACCTCGAATAGCCAAAGTAATCTTGAGAAAGAAGAATGGAACTGGAGGAATCAACCTGCCTGACTTCAGACTCTACTACAAAGCCACAGTCATCAAGACAGTGTGGTACTGGCACAAAGACAGAAATATAGACCAATGGAACAGAATAGAAAGCCCAGAGATAAATCCACGAACCTATGGACACCTTATCTTTGACAAAGGAGGCAAGGATATACAATGGAAAAAAGACAACTTCTTTAACAAGTGGTGCTGGGAAAACTGGTCAACCACTTGCAAAAGAATGAAACTAGAACTCTTTCTAACACCATACACAAAAATAAACTCAAAATGGATTAAAGATCTAAATGTAAGAACAGAAACTATAAAACTCCTAGAGGAGAACATAGGCAAAACACTCTCCGACATAAATCACAGCAAGATCCTCTATGACCCACCTCCCAGAATATTGGAAATAAAAGCAAAACTAAACAAATGGGATCTAATGAAACTTAAAAGCTTTTGCACTACAAAAGAAACTATAAGTAAGGTGAAAAGACAGCCGTCAGATTGGGAGAAAATAATAGCAAATGAAGAAACAGACAAAGGATTAATCTCAAAAATATACAAGCAACTCCTGCAGCTCAATTCCAGAAAAATAAATGACCCAATCAAAAAATGGGCCAGAGAACTAAACAGACATTTCTCCAAAGAAGACATACAGATGGCTAACAAACACATGAAAAGGTGCTCAACATCACTCATTATTAGAGAAATGCAAATCAAAACCACAATGAGGTACCATTACACACCAGTCAGGATGGCTGCTATCCAAAAGTCTACAAGCAATAAATGCTGGAGAGGCTGTGGAGAAAAGGGAACCCTCTTACACTGTTGGTGGGAATGCAAACTAGTACAGCCACTATGGAAAACAGTGTGAAGATTCCTTAAAAAACTGGAAATAGAACTGCCATATGACCCAGCAATACCACTTCTGGGCATACACACTGAGGAAACCAGATCTGAAAGAGACACATGCACCCCAATGTTCATCGCAGCACTGTTTATAATAGCCAGGACATGGAAGCAACCTAGATGCCCATCAGCAGATGAATGGATAAGGAAGCTGTGGGACATATACACCATGGAATATTACTCAGCCATTAAAAAGAATTCATTTGAACCAGTCCTAATGAGATGGATGAAACTGGAGCCCCTTATACAGAGTGAAGTAAGCCAGAAAGATAAAGAACATTACAGCATACTAACACATATATATGGAATTTAGAAAGATGGTAACGATAACCCTATATGCAAAACAGAAAAAGAGACACAGAAATACAGAACAGACTTTTGAACTTTGTGGGAGAATGTGAGGGTGGGATGTTTCAAAAGAACAGCATGTATACTATCTATGGTGAAACAGATCACCAGCCCAGGTGGGATGCATGAAACAAGTGCTCCGGCCTGGTGCACTGGGAAGACCCAGAGGAATCGGGTGGAGAGGGAGATGGGAGGGGGGATCGGGATGGGGAATAAGTGTAAATCTATGGCTGATTCATATCAATGTATGACAAAACCCACTGGAAAAAAAAAATATAAATAAAAAAAAATTAAAAAAAAAAAAAAAAAAAGAATCCACCTGCCAATGCAGGGGACACAGGTTCCCTGGTCCAGGAAAAAAAAAAAAAAAAGATCAATGAAACTAAAAGCTGTTTCTTTGAAGAGCAAAGCAAATTCGCTAAACTCATCAAGAAAAAAGAGAAAAGACCTAAATAAAATAATAAATAAAAAAGAAATTAAAATAATAAATGAAAGAGAAATTATGACCGACACTACAGAAATACAAAGAATCATAAAATATTACTATGAACAGTTATATGCCAACAAAATAGACACCCAAGAAAAAATGGACAAATTCCTAGAGATGTACAATCTTTGAAGACTGAATCAGGAAGAAGTATAAAATATGAGTATAGAAATTACTAGTAATAATATTGAGTCAGTATGAAAAGCAGATATATCACTGTCAACAAAGGTCCATGTAGTCAAAGCTATGATTTTTCCAGAAGTAATATATGAATGTGAGAGTTGGACCATAAAGATGCCTGACCACAAAAAAAAAAAAAATTGATACTTTCAATTTGTGGTGCTGGAGAAGAGTCTTGAGAGTCTCTTGGACAGCAGGGAGATCAAACCATTCAATCGAAAAGGAAATCAACCCTGACTATTCATTGGAAGACTGATGTTGAAGTTGAAGCTCCAATATTTTGGCCATCTGATGTGAAAAGCTAAAGCACTGGAAAATACCCTGATGCTAGGAAAGATTGCAAGCAAAAGGAGAGGGCAGCAGAGGATGAGATCATTAGATAGCATCACCGACTTGATGGACATGAATTTGAGCAAGCTCTAAGAGACAGTAAAGGACAGGGAGCCTGGCATGCTTAAGTTCATGGCGTTGCAAAGAGTCAGACGTGACTTAGCAACTGAACAATAACAATAAACTTCCAACAAGCAAAAAGCACAGGACCAGATGGCTCCACAGGTTAATTATACCAAAGAGGAGTTAACACTATTCTCAAACTACTTCAGAAAACTGAAGAAGAAGTACTTTTGAAATCATTCTATGACGTCAGCTCACACTTATACCAAAATCAGGCAAAAAATATACAGGAAAATAAAATTACAGTTCTGTGTCACTGAGGAACATAGATGTGAAAATCCTCAACAAAATACATTTGACTTTTGAACAACGCAGAAACTGGGGTGCCAACCCTCAGTGCAGTTGAAAATTCATGTGTAACTTTTAATCACCCTTCTGTATATGTGACTGTTGTTACTCTCTATCTACAGTTCCACATCTTACAGAGTCCATAACCACTGACATGCCAGTTTGTAGTATTTACTATAGAAAAAAATCTGGGTATAAGTGGATCCATGAAATTCAAACTCTGTTACTCAAAGATCAACTGTATTAGCAAACCAATTCAGCAATACATTATGACAATGAATTCGCTCCTCCCACATCCTGATAACTACTGAAATTAATAACAAATATAAGAATCATGCAGTACCCCCAAATGGCCCTGAAACTTAGAAACTGTTCATTCATATGCCAGAATCATTTACTTGTAGAAAACAAAATTAGGAAATGTGCAGATCTGTGGTCACTTCTTCTGAAAAAGATGGAGAAAAAATGGTAGATATAAAACCTCAATTAATGTCCCCTGAATTGTAAGCCTTAAGGAATGAAGTAGACAGTAAGTCAACAGAAGCTTCTATTTCTTGACTGAATCACTAGCCTTTGAAAGCAGTTTTTAAGAGTGTTCAATTTAATGCAGCAGCAACTAATTTAAGGCAAAGAGCAGTGACTAGATTGCCCTTGATTTGGAAGTACAACTATCCTATAACAATGGAAATGAGGCTAGGCACAGGCACAACTTGTAAGTCATGTAGTGCCTGGGCCAAAAAATTCAGGATGTGCAAAACTGGCTCCTACACAATGTACACATAAACTTCATCAGACATAGAATTCTCATCAAACATCTTCTGCTGAGACCACCTATAGCTCCAACTCTCTTCATTTCGGTGCAATGCTGAGATAGCAATGTAAGTTTATGTCAACTAACCATTTAATCTAACTTGCATTGGGTAGAGTCTAATGGTAACCAGGTGCACTGTGATGTTGGCAGAGAATCTTATTTTGCTTGCCTTTGGGCAGATATCAAAGTCATAAAATCTGTTTGTTTAAGGAGGGATAGACTTTAGAACAAAAACAGTAAAGTGCTTGGAACACTTAATTGCTCATTGCAAAATCCAGAAAATGTTTTACTTAAGATACAGTAAATAGAAATCATTAAAAATAACACTATACTTTAAAAATGGAGAGAAGTGTCAATGGGCTTGAAGAAAAGGTAGAAAGAGTAACAGAAATAAAGTTGAAAGGTAGAGATGTTGTTAGGTGAGGGGATATTGTAAAGAAGTAAGAATTAAATACTTAATTAGTGGAAAACTTCCAAGTAATGATGATTTATAGAGTAAGCTGAGGGAATAGGTGACTTAAGTGTATTAGAGATGAAGCTCATTAGAGTTGAGAGCAAGGAAACCAGAGGCTCAGTTGTGGATAAGCTAACCTTGAGGTCTCTGAAGATACAGTAAAAAGAATTAATGTCAAAGGTTAACTGAGAGTCAGAAACAAACAACTAAATTGTAAGATAGTAGGTGGCAGCAAAAAGAGGCAAGGGAAAGAGCAGTGCTAGAGACCATAAATCCCAAGTAGTTTATATATTCAAATGAAGAGGAAGTTGGAGATTAGAGTCTATCAAATACACAGTAATATGTCTGACATACACCTATATACACCTACATAAGATAGATGCTCAGTAATGATGACTAATATCATTGCTGCATTCTAAGTCATAAAGCAGGATATTAGGTGGTCTACTTTTCAGTAATTGATATATCCATTTTATATTTTTGAAATTATTTTTCTTTTCTTTAAGGGCATTTTAATTGCATTGTGGAGCAGCCACAGTAACATTAAAAATTAGCATGAACTAAATATAACAATTAGTGGTAATCCAGATCAAGTGAACATCTCATTTGGAAAGTCATCCCACAGTACTTTTGTTTCATAATGCCCCAAAGACTGACTGGCAGAGCTCATATCTGAAAAATGTAACAGTAGTAGATTGTTAAATACATATGAAATTCCTATAGATACCTTTTCAAGGCCAGAGGTGGAGGTGGAGTGATATCATGCCATTGCGTCAATGGCATATATCAGCTCTGCTAAAGAAAATATAAAAAACAAACACAGTATGAGTCAGCCTGGTGATGCACTTGCTATGCCACCTATAGAGGTTGCAATAGGACTCTTCAGATATTCAGAGATATGGTTGAATTAATTTTAATTCATTTACAAATTCTATTTTCCTATTGTGGTCTATATGAAGTATAACTGCATGTAACTACCATATTTTAAATCTTTATTTTTGTAGACAATGAGAGTTTTAAAACATTCTCTATCCTGTGCCCCTCAAAGAGAGGCTAAACATGGGTTCTTTGGGGCCAGTCAGCTTGGTTTCATATTTTGGCTTTACTTCTTATTAGCTGAGTAACCTTAATTGTTTTACTTAGCATTTTTGAGGGGAGTAGCTTAGGTTTTTCTCACTTATAAAATTGGGGATATTAGGGCAAATTGAACCCAGGTCCAATCCCTGGGTCCGGAAGATCCCCTGGAGAAGGGAATGGCTATCCACTTGAATATTTTTGCCTGGAGAATTCCATGGACAGAGGAGCCTGATGGTCTATGGTCCATGGGATTGCACAGAGTCAGAGACGACTGAGCGACTAACACACACAGGGCAATATGTAATGAATGAATCACTTTTCCCCTGTATCAGGTATATACTACCAGTAGTATATGTACTATATAGTATTAGTATTGAAAGATTTATAGTTGTACTCATTAAACATTAAGATGTATTATATTATCCCTATTATTGCTATTAATGGTGGTAGTATTTGGAAAAATAAGATATCAAAAAGTTTAAGAAAATTATATCTCTTTATATACTGAGTGTTATACACAAGAGACTTAACAAATACTACCTAATCTAATCCTTATTATAACCACATAAAATAGATATCATAGTATTTTAGAGATGTAGAAGTTAAAGCTTACTGAATCTAGATGACACTGATTCTAGATGCCATGCTTCATATTGTATCATCTGATCTTATCTCTCTCACTGAGACTTTTACAAGACTAATTGATTTAATTCCATATAGAAAATTGTGTTTTATTTGTTCTCTTTCTCATAATTCTTACCTTTGAATATTCGATTTCTCTAGTTTATGTCATGTTTTTAGCTTTTAAAGAAGGGATATAAAATAGGAATATTAACCTCAATTTTTAGTCACTTCCAGCTGGAGACTAAACATATCATTTTAAATATTGCTTGATAGAATCTTTGGTAGTTGGGGTATCACTGTATTTTTAGTGTTATTTTTGTGTATAGAAGCAGTTGGTACTTGATTTAAACAAATGTAAACTTGAAATGGCATTCCTTTTCACTTTGTCTCTATATATTAAACAAATTTTATATAGGCTAATTATAAATTTTGTAATACTATATTATATTTTAGAGATAAGTCAATTCAGAAAATATTTCTGAGGTATCTGCATTCTTCAGTTTAAAGTGTAACCGCAGAGTCTTATTCATAATTAGGCTTTCCATCAACTTTAGTTATATCATGCAACTAAAGCCAATATAAAACATATTGACATGACAAATTACAAGTTCATGAATTAACTTTCAGTTTGGAGTTAATATTTCTGTTTCTGATTACAGTTAAGGAATAGGTTAAAAATCCTTAATATTCCTTATAACATTTATCTTTCCAAAATATCACTTGTGTCTCTAATAGAATTGGTAGCTTTTACTAAGAAGGATTCTGATAATTAAATATAGTTTGTGTTATATACTTAATATATTTGCTCTATCTATGCCACCATATTTAAGCA
The DNA here is from genome assembly GCF_910594005.1 of Cervus elaphus. Classification (NCBI taxonomy): domain Eukaryota; kingdom Metazoa; phylum Chordata; class Mammalia; order Artiodactyla; family Cervidae; genus Cervus; species Cervus elaphus. The sequence goes on along the minus strand of NC_057830.1, from coordinate 18,671,426 downwards.
TTTTGGATTGTTTTGAAATGTTTAATGCTGCAACTCTAATGTTTGTAACCCTAAGACAAGTAAATCTGAGAGACACACAGATATATACAACACATCACAACTACCTCTACTAGCTCCTCCACTCACTATTAGTTAGGGTGATATGTATCTGTATAAGCATGTAGGAATTTTAGGGAAGGTCTGTATACATCTTCACAAACTAATTTTTTTCTTGCAGTTTTGAAGAAGCTTACATTTTCTTACATGTATTTCACTAACTGGCACTTTGATGCAAATAATTGCAATTTATTATGGCAGAAGTCATAAATATAATCACTTTTAAATGTTTCTAATTTATTAGAAAGTGATTATTGTCATATTATTAAAAATGCATTACCTGATCTGTTTACAATAGCCAAGACATTGAAGCAACCTAAGTGTCCATCAACAAATAAATGTATAAATGAACATTGTGCATATACAAAATATAAAATTACCCAGCTATAAAAAAGAAAGAAATACTGCCATTTGTATAACATGGATGGATGTAGAGATTAGCATACTAAATGAAATAAGTCAGGTAGAGAAAGACAAATATTATACAGTGTCACTTAAATGTCTAATACAAAAAAAATAATAATACAAATGAACTTGTTTACAAAACAGAAACAGACTCACTGACAAAAAAAAATAAAAAAAGAAACAACTTATGGTTATTGAAAGAGAAGCGAGTATGGATAAATTAGGAGTATGGGATTAACAGATACACACTAGTTTATATAAATTAGATAAACAGTAAGGATTTACTATATAGCAAGAATGCTCAAACTACCACATAATTGCACTCATCTCACACACTAGTAAAGTGATGCTTAAAATTCTCCAAGCCAGGCTTCAGTGAACCTTGAACTTCCAAGATGTTCAAGCTGGTTTTAGAAAAGGTAGAGGAACCAGAGATCAAATTGCCAACATCCACTGGATCATCGAAAAAGCAAGAGAGTTCCAGAAAAACATCTATTTCTGCTTTATTGACTATGCCAAAGCCTTTGACTGTGTGGATCACAGTAAACTGTGGAAAATTCTGAAAGAGATGGGAATACCAGACCACCTGACCTGCCTCTTGAGAAACCTGCATGCAGGTCAGGAAGCAACAGTTAGAACTGGACATGGAACAACAGACTGGTTCCAAATAGGAAAAGGAGTATGTCAAGGCTGTATACTGTCACCCTGTTTATTTAACTTATATGCAGAGTACATCATGAGACACGCTGGGCTAGAAGAAGCACAAGATGGGCAAGAACACTGGAGTGGGTTGTTATTTCTTTCTCCAATGCATAAAAGTGAAAAGTGAAAGTGAAGTCACTCAGTCGTGACCCATTTTTAGCGGCCCCATGGACTGCAGCCTACCAGGCTCCTCCCTCCATGCGATTTTCCAGGCAAGAGTATTGGAGTGGGGTGTCATTGCCTTCTGCGAAGTTGTATAGACCTGAAGCTAATTCTATTAATAGTAAGTTAAGATGAATATTATAAGCCCTGTAACAACTAAGGAAATAACTCAAAAAATACAGTAAAAAATAAAAATTCAACATGCTATGATAGAATTTTATGGTGAATTAATATTAAAAAAGCAGTAAGTAAATAGAGAAAGAAGAGAGACATGAGCCTTTTTTTTTTAAGTAAAATGAGAGCTATAAACACTGCTATGTCATTGATAATGTTAAATATGAGTGGATTAAACAATCAAATCAAAAGGCAGCAATTGTCAGACTGATAAAAAATAAGGTCCAACTATATGCTATTTATAGGAAACACAATTAAGATTCAAAGATACAAACTTATGGAAATTACAGTACACCTCAAAAGATTTCAAGAAAATATTAATAAATCATGCAAACACCCACCACCCATAAGAAAGCTAACTGGTTTTATTAATATGAGACAAAATAGAATATAAATCAAAAATGTTAAAGTCACTATAGAGAGATTTATAATACTATAAAGGCAAATATATCAGACTTCTTTAACAATTATATATACATGTTCACCTAACAGAGCCCCAAAATATGATGACTGAAATATGGGACTGCCTTGATGCTCCAGTGGTTAAGATTCTGTGTTTCCAATGCAGGGAGTGTGGGTTCAATCCCTGGTTGGGGAACTAATATTCTCACATGCCCTGTGACCTGGCAAAAAAGTAAAAAGAAATTTGAAAAACTGACTGAGATTGAAGAATTAAACAATTAAACAACAATAGATGGGGACACCAATAGCCTACTTTCAATAACTGATAGAACTAGGTGGAAAATCAATCATGAAATAGGACTTGATTATAAACCAACTGGGCCTAATAGACATCTATAGACAACTTCACCCAAGAATAGTGGAATGTACATTCTTCTCAAGTGCACATGGGACATTCTTCAAAATAGGCAATATTCTAGAACATTAAATAACCCTTAATTAAAATAAAAGAAATAATACAAAGTTTGTTCTTTAACACAATGGGATAAAATTAGAAATACTAACAAAATAACATTGAGAAACTCAAAGATCTGTGAAAAATTTTAAATCAGTCCTAAATAGCCAATAGATCAAGAAAGATATAAAACCAGAAGTGTAAAAACACTTTGAGATGAATTAAAATGAATGCATAACATGCAAAAACTTGTGAGATTTAGCTTTCAAGCTTAGAAATGTAAAGCTGCAAATGCTTGTATTTTAAAAGAAAAAAAAAAGTCGAATCAATAACCTCACCTTTCTCTTAAAGATTACAAAAGAAGAAAAAATGAAATCTAGAACAAGCAGAAGGCAAAGTAAAATAAAAACTAAAAAATAAATTAATTAAATAGAGAATCAAAAGCAATAGAGAAAATGCAATGAAACCAAAAATTTTGTCCTTTATTTTTTGTTATTATAAAGATCAACAAATAAAGGAATATTATGTAATAAACACAGATCTTTAAAAGGATAAAATAGTTAACAGACATCTATCCAAAGAAGATATCAAATGGAATATCAGCATACAAAAATACTCAATAGCTTCTGTCACTATGGAACTGCGAACTAAAGCTGAAATCCAAAAAATTGGCAACACCAACTGTTGGCAATGTTTTAGAGCAATAAGAACTCTCCTTTGTTGCTAGTGGGAATGCAAAATGGTACATTCACTGGGAAAGAAAGTTTGACCATTTCTTATAAAGCTAAATGTAGTCTTACTATACAACCCAGCATTTGCACTCTTAGGTGATTATTCAACTGATTTGAAAATTTATGTTCGTCCTAAAATCTGCATACACTTTTTTTTCTTTTTAATTGGAGGATAATTGCTTTACAATATTGTGTTTGTTTCTATCATACATCAACATGAGTAAGTTGTATGTATGCATAAACTTGAGCTCTTGAGCTTCCCTCCCACCTCCCACCCCATCCCACCACTATAGAGGCTTTACTCATTACTCCCAACAAGCAGAAGCAACGAAGATATCCTTCAATAGGTAAATGGATAAACAAACTGTTGCTATATCCATATGTGCTGTGCTGTGCTTAGGTGCTCAGTCATGTCCAGCTCTTTGCAACCTGTGGACTGTAGCCCACAATACCCCTCAGTCCATGGGGATTGCCTAGGCAAGAATACTGGAGTGGGTTGCCATGCCCTCCTCCCGGGGATCTTCCCAACCCAGGGATCGAACCCAGGTCTCCCACATTGCAGGAGGATTCTTTACCATCTGAGCCACCAGGGAAGCCCCATAAGACATTAGACATTTGTCAAAAATCAAAAAGACTTTTACATTACACAGAACATTACAACTTTAAATAAACCTTGATGTATATAAAATTTAAAAATAAATTAGGTTGGGGAATCTCAGGATGGAATGCAGAATGTAACCAAAAATTTAAATGTAGTACAAATGTATAAAACAAACTTACTAAAGGGAGATGAGGAATAAGGTTCTACTAAGTAACTTTTGAAATCAGACATAACTGAAGTGACTTAGCACACATGCATAACACTAAAGGAGCTTCCCAGGTAGGGTCTCTGGTAAAGAATCTGCCTGCCAAGCAGGAGATGTGTATTCAGTTCCTGGATCAGAAAGATCCCTGAAGAAGGAAATGCAGCTCACTTCAATATTCCTGACAGATGAGCCTAGTGGGCTACCGTCCACGTGGTCACAAAAGAGTTGGACACAACTTAGCAACTAAACAAATCAACATAAGACTACAGACAAAGAAATTATCTATAACCATTGTGTTTTTGTGGATAAGCTTGTTTCTCATGGGAGTATGCATTAGTAGTTCAGAAACCACTGAATATGTATATTATAATTGAACAATTAAATAAATGAAAACAAATGTTAAGAACTTGGTGAAATGAAAAGTTATAGATAAGAAAAAGAAGTAAAAACATAGGCTAAAATGTTCCATGTGGAAAGAGATTAGAATTGGAGACATCAGTATGAACTCAGGTAACAATATAGATATATAGAATTACATATAGAAATATATGTTTAGAGAGTTGGTAGGCTATTGTGTGTACATGTATTTTTATACATACAATTATCTCCTTGCTTTGTCAGTTGAAAAGGCCTATAAGCAATGATGCCTGAGTAACAGTGAGCATACCTGAGCATCCAGATCTTACATTCAAATACTATTCTTCAATAAAAGTAACCATGGCCCCCAGGAAGAATAATTGGTCCTAGAACTGGTACTGGGACAAGATAAGTTGGAGCTATCTGAGAATGCAGAATTAAAGTTAAAAATATTTTGTTTCTTAAGTAATCTGAAAACAAATGGAATTGAAGCCCTAATGAAACACATATTATATATTATTTCCCTTTACATAAATAAGAGCTTTTTCTGTGACAGGACTTATGACATGGCAGTCAATAGGCCAGAAAATATAATTTAAAATACATATCTTAGAATTTTTTAATAAATATATTACCTTTATTTTATTATAAAATGAACACATGTAATTATTGGATTAAACAATACAGAAAATTGTAAACAAAAAATAAAATTTTATTCCAAAAATAAACACTTTTATTTCATTCATTTGAACCTTATGTTGTCTATATATTTTGATGGTCTTCTATGTACTCCCTAACATAAATCAGATTACTTTTAAATTAGGATATTAATATGATACTCAGGTTATATTAAACATTTTTTAAATTAGCAAAACCTTATAAACATGTTTATATTTTAATAACCTATAGAATTAATATTACTGTTTGGTCTTATAACTGTTACATTATTGGATCTTTTGAATGTTTTGCCATCTTAAACAATACTATATATTGTGTGGTATGTGATAATGTGCAGAGTGACAAATGAACATGGTGCTGAGGGATGATGGGTAATGTATATGGATATTTATTATAAGTTTTGTGGAATGCAGGATAAAAGTGCTGACAAGTGTGGAAAAATAAGCTGCAACCAGATAGTTGAGTCATTTGCTGTAATATTGAACAATATCAAAAAGGTTGAGAGTCCAATTTACATTAATACTAGATATAATTATTTCCCAATTTATTTCTTTGTAAGTGAGCTATTTTTTTTCATGAATTTTATTCTTGTTTTATGTTTTTATATCTTTTTACTCATGTAAATTACTCTAATACTCTAAATTTTTGGCCAGGTATGTATTTGTGCAGTGTTGCAGTAAGTAACCATAATCATCTTACCTGAGTTTTGCAAAATGAAAAATTAGATTCTAAATTTAAAAATACTACAATGCAGATCTAATTCTATGTGACCTACCCATGCCAAAGAAGTTATACTTCTTAGATCTAGTAAAAATACTATTTTAAAATGAGCTCATTTGCAATTATTCTAAAATTTACTTCCTATGAAAGCATTATATTTTGAGATAATTATAATCACTTTTTTCAGAATAACTGATTAGGTATGATTTCATCTTGCTTCCTGAGAAATGCAGGGGCTGGTTTGTAACCTACTTTGGAAAATTAGAACCAAAAGTACTGTGAAAATGAAGTGATTCTAAAATTCTTAACTACTCTAGTTTTGAAATTTAAAATGCTAAACCTGACACTTTTGCACTTTATAAAGCTGTTTGGAGAATAATTATAATGCATTTTAAAAATTAACTTTCCAAGTTTATAGCAACTTTTGATTGCAGAAATCAGACAGAATAGACTAAGTTCCTCTAGCTCCAATCCCGAGAACTTACAGTTGCATCAGACAAATATATGCTATCAATAAATATTTGGGGTGTGGGCAAGTAGTTTAGATATAAACTTCAAGATGAATTTTTTTTTAATTTGGATAATTTTAGTCAATATATGAAATTAGTTGCTATATGATACTGAGGTGGTATATTAACTAAAAAAAACCTCTTAAATAATAAATATTATTAGGAATACATTAGCATAAAGATTTTCAGTAGTATAAATATTAATACTTTCATTTTTTAAAGGCCAGTAATCCATTGAAATTTGGGTTTTAAACTCAGAATCATATATGCTTGTCACAGCAATCAAGATAGGGCATTTAAATATTTTATAATAAAATAAGTCAAATTTGAGTTTCATTTATGAAATCTTTAGGCTGATAATCTTATTAAATAACTCTCAATTATAGTGCATATTTCAAAAAAGCCTCAATGTGAAATAAGTAAAAACAAAAATATTTATACATACTATTGTAGAAATTACAGTATTAATTAGGTTATGACTTCATAGTTCAACATTGTGAATTTTTAACCTTAAGATTAAAAAAAAGTAATTTTTTTTTGCTTTTAGTTTATAGATTTATAAATAGCTACTAAAAAATAAAATCTTCAAGATATTAGGATATATGAGCACTCTTGGACTATGGTGCTTCCCTGATAGCTCAGATGAAACCTGGTTTCGATCCCTGGGTTGGGAAGATCCCCTGGAGGAGGGCATGAAACCCCACTCCAGAATTCTTCCCTGGACAGTCCCCATAGACAGAGGAGCCTGGTGGGCTGCAATCCATGGGATCGCAAAAAGTCAGACATAACTGAGCAACTAAGAAACTAATTAAGGAGGCCGAGTGCATGCCCAGTCGCTTAGGTGATGTCTGACTCTTCTATGCTATGAACTATAGTCTGCCAGGCTCCTCTGTCCATGGGGTTCTCCAGGCAAGAATACTGGAGTGGGGTGCCATGCACTCCTCCAGGGGATCTTCCTGACCAAGAGATCAAACCCACATCTCCTGTGTCTCCTGCATTACAAGCAGATTCTTTACCACTGCACTATCTGGGAAGTCTTCTAAGGCTGAGAGAATTATTACTATATTATTGCATTTATTTTTTTCCATCTAGATCTTATATTGCCTATTTAAATAAATAGTGATTTATTAGCCACATGGTGCTTTGGTGCTGTTCTTCGATTACTTTTTATTGAACTAATGTTTGTCTGTGAACACCAGCAATTTTTAGATCAGTTTCAAAAGTTTAGTGAATAATTGAACTGAGAAGTTAAAAACATTTACAGAATTTTAAAGTTTATTTAATCAGTTTTGCCTTTTTACATGTTTTTGGAGACAACTTAAAGATACAAATGAAACCAAATGTGGAAGGGGACTTCTGTTTCATGTTTTGACCATAGACCCAACTCTGAGGATATTCATTGTTGAATGTATTGACTTTCTAAAGAGAATGTCAAGACTCCTGAGCAGGGTACATTTGGTGGGCCAAAAATAGCAAGTAGGTACAGAGTGCATAATTCTCCTCACAGGTCCACAATTAATTGAGAGAGAAGTTAACTAACACTATCAGTTATTTAACATAAATACTGCTTCCCAGCTATGCCAAACACTTAACACTCAAGACAAATAGAATACTATTCAATAACCTGGACACTTCCATTCTACCAGTTGAGTTGTGATGCATACCAAAACTAATTATGTTTCGTTAGGGAGGTTATTTGTTTTTAATGCAAACAAGCATATGGTTTCATTAACTATTATGCAAAAACTAAAATATACCTGTGAAAATATGGCAAGGTTTCTATGAATATTCAATGAAGTGTTTGGAAAAGTGTTTGTCTCCAAAATCCTGTAACATTAATTTTAGGAAATGTTTAGGAAAAATACCCATAAAAATCTAGGCAATTTCTCTTTCAGACATTTTTGAAAGTGCTTTTAATTTAATGTTATATTTTAAAGAAACACTAAGGTCTGTGTCATAGGTTGTATAATATAATTGCAGTTTATGTAGGAAAGGTTATGTAGAGTTGTAATCAGTCGTCTTAAAGAAAAGAACTTAGTTCAGTTCAGTTCAGTTGCTCAGTCATGTCCAACTCTTTGTGACCCGATGAACTGCAGCACTCCAGGCCTCTCTGTCCATCACAAACTCCTGGAGTCCGCCCAAACCCATGCCATCCAACAATCTCATCCTCTGTCGTTCCCTTCTCCTCCTGCCCTCAATCTTTCCCAGCATCAGGGTCTCTTCAAATGAGACAGCTCTTTGCATCAGGTGACCAAAGTATTGGAGTTTTAGCTTCAACATCAGTCCTCCCAATGAACACCCAGGACTGATCTCCTTTAGGATGGACTGGTTGGATCCCCTTGCAGTCCAAGGGACTCTCAAGAATCCTCTTCAACACCACAGTTCAAAAGCATCAATTTGTCAGCGCTCAGCTTTCTTCACAGTCCAACTCTCACATCCATACATGACAACTGGAAAAACCACAGCCTTGACTGGACAGACCTTTGTTGACAAAGTAATGTCTCTGCTTTTTAATATTCTGTCTAGGTTGGTCATAACTTTCCTTCCAAGGAGTAAGCCTCTTTAATTTCATGGCTGCAATCACCATCTGCAGTGATTTTGGAGCCCCCAAAAAATAAAGTCAGCCCCTGTTTCTACTGTTTCCCCATCTATTTGCCATTAAGTGATGGGACTGGATGCCATGATCTTAGTTTTCTGAATGTTGAGCTTTAAGCCAACTTTTTCACTCTCCTCTTTCACCTTCATCAAGAAACTCTTTAGTTCTTCTTCACTTTCTGCCATAAGGGTGGTGCCATCTGCATATCTGAGGTTATTGATATTTCTCCTGGCAATCTTGATTCCAGCTTCTACTTCTTCCAGCTCAGCGTTTCTCATGATGTACTCTGCATATAAGTTAAATAAGCAGGGTGACAATATACAGCCTTGACGTACTCCTTTTCTTATTTGGAACCAGTCTGTTGTTCCATGTCTAGTTCTAACTGTTGCTTCCTGACCTGCATACAGGTTTCTCAATGATGGCAATTATTTTTTTTTCTAAGCAGAGGCTTTGTTTTTGAGAAAGACATGATGTCCTAGTCAATGAATTAATATGTGTTTTCATATATGCTTGTGCATGCGTATGTATGTGCAGATAAGTATATATGTAAAATTTAAGTTTATACTTCAATTTGTGTGACTTTTCAGTTATCCAACCAAAGATCATTGATTGAATAATAACCCAGGTCCTGAGAGCCCATGTGATCTATCTTATATGTGGAGTCTAAGCAAGACAAAACAAAAACAAGCAAAAAAAAAAGAAGGATCATAATTACACTGTACAGATTGATTGCCAGAGGCAGATGATTGAGGAGATGGGAGAAATGGGTCATAGGATATTAAATACATATATATATATATATATATATATATATATATATATAACCTAGAAATCATATATGTGTATTAATATGTTAATTAAAGAAACTTAAATTTGCAACATACTTTATAGATTAACACACAGGTGTAGTTTCATGAAAACTGTTTTAGGATGAAACAACTAAAATTGGGAGTAACTGTTGTTGTTTAGTCACTGAGTCATAACCAACTCCTGTGAACCAATGGACTGCAGCCCACCAGGCTTCTCTGTCTGTGGGATTTCCCAGGCAAGAATACTGGAGTGGGTTGCCATTTCCTTCTCCAGGGAACCTCCCTGACCCAGGGATCCAACTCACGACTCCTTTGTCTCATGCATTGGCAGGCGGATTCTTTACCACTGAGCCACCTGGGAAGCCCTTACTAACTGATACATCAGAAAAAAATCCATTTTTAATTAACATTACAACATTTCACTGATTGTGTGTTTGCTTCATAGCAGAACATTCCCAAATATCCCCGTCTATCCTTTTAATATTATTGTCATTCATTTCACTTACCCTCATTCTATAATCGGAAGTACACTCTTACTATTATTATCTTGAACAGTTATGTAGTAAGTTATTAATAGTATACAAGATTTTGCTTTCAAAATATGAAATAAATATTAGTGTATTCTTTTGTCTGGCTTGTATATAGTATGCTTTTTTCCTTCTTTGTTCTTAAGTATGCTTAGAGTATGTGCTCGAATACACAGTAATATATTGTGTGAATGCACTATATTTTTTGTGTAATTTCTCCATTTTTGGACATTCAAATCTCTGGCCTCTGCATTTTACCTCCACATTTTATTTGTCTCTGAGAATGAAGTGTCCTGTATTTTGGGGGAAGTAAGTGACTTCTATCTTCTCATCATTTTTTAGGTGTGTGTTCCAGTTAGAAGGACGCAATCAACAGGCTCTGAGATGAATTTCCAGGGTTTCTGGGCTATGCTATACAATAGTCCTGCTTTGGCATTAATTGGCAAATATCTGTCAATTTCATGTCTGTATTTACCAAGCACTGTTCTAGAAACAGACCGAAAAAATGGCATCATCTTAAATATGATGACTAGATTCCCACCTCTGTGAACACAGTGCAGAAAGGCACTTACAGGAGAAAGGAGAGTTGTTAAGAGCTAAGTAGAGTTACCAAAACGTGCTTACTACAGAAATAAAATTTCTAAATATGTTTGTTCTCTGCTTTTATTTATAAAATGTTAAGTAACACTTAAAATCATACATTCATTTTCCCTATTTTTTCCTATATTTCATCATTTTTTTTGTTTGTTTGTTTCATATAGTCTTCACATAATATTATTTTGGTGTGTAGTGCCAATATCAACATGGCTTTATTTTTCCAGCACTTAAACAATTATCCCTATACCAGTTATTAAATAATCCAAATTTCCCCTATAAATATTTATCATCTGTGAGTATATTTTAGGTTTTTCTATCCTGTTTTTTTTTTTTGTCTCTTCCTGAAGATATTGTGTTTATTTTATACTGTCTTAATTTATGATGCTGGGAAAGATTGAGGGCAGGAGGAGAAGGGGAGGGCAGGAGGAGAAGGGGACAACAGAGGATGAGATGGTTGGATGGTATCACCGACTCAATGGGCATGGGTTTGGGTGGACTCTGGGAGTTGGTGGTGGACAGGGAGGCCGGGCATACTGCAATTCATGGGGTTGCCAAGAGTCAGACATGACTGAGCGACTGAACTGAACTGAATTTATGTAGCTTATAAAACACCAAAAATTCTTGATTATTTCAGAAAATATTTTGGAGTATGTTTTAGGTACCAAGACTAATTGTCATTATTATTTTATTATAATCACATTAATATAAAATTGATTTAAAAATATTATTTTTGTGACTTTGAGCTTCCCATCTAGGTATTCAGCATGCTTTGATTTCATTCCATTCTTATATAGTGAAGTGAAATTTCAGATTATTCTTCTTTGAGTCTTGTATATTTCCTGATAATGTTCTTATATATTGACATCATTTTAATCTACCTCTTTTGTTAAGGGAAATAGCAAACTATTGATATCTAAAGATTATATCTAAAGATTTATTTTTAATACCCTCTAATTAGAGTTTTTGCCCAAATTTTGTTCTCTCTCAATTAACATACTAGAATACCAATTATTCAATCAGTTATCATGCATGCCTGTTCAGTCAAGTCTGACTCACTGTGATCCCATGGACTGTAGCCCACCAGGCTCCTCTGTCCATGGGATTCTCCAGGCAAGAATACTGGAATAAGTTGTCATTTACTACTCCAGAGTATCTTTCTGACCCAGGAATTGCACCCAAGGTCCCTGACTCTCTTGCATTGCAGGAGATTCTTTACTGCTTGAGCCATCAGGGCAATAAATTCAATCATAATATTTCTAAAATATTGATTAGCATCTCTCTCTTTTTTTAAACCTCTTAATTATTTTTAGTCCCTTGCATTTGCTGGAATTTCAAGAAGAGTATGAAGTAATATGTATGGATGTGAGAGATGGACTGTAAATAAAGCTTAGTGCTAAAGAGTTGATGCTTTTGAACTGTGGTGTTGGAGAAGACTCTTGAGAGTCCCTTGGACTGCAAGGAGATCCAACCAGTCCATCCTAAAGGAATTCATTCCTGAATATTCATTGGAAGGACTGATGTTGAAGCTGAAACTCCAATATTTTGGCCACCTGATGCGAAGAGCTGACTCATTTGAAAAGACTCTGATGCTGGCAAAGATTGAAAGTAGGAAGAGAAGGGGACAACAGAGGAGGAGATGGTTGGATGACATCGCCGACTCAATGAACATGAGTTTGGGTAAACTCTGGGAGTTGGTGATGGACAGGGAGGCCTGGTGTCTGCGGTCCATAGGGTTGCAAAGTCAGACATGACTGAGGGACTGAACTGAACTGAATGAAGTAATACTTTTGAAAACATATGTAAATTTTTTCTGATATTAGTGGAAATACTTCTGTTGTAAGTATGGGAGGTTTATATTTCAATGTCAACATCAATCTACTAATAGTAGTTGCTTTTAGAAACTAGTATGTTGTGAAGGTTTCTAAAGTCATGTCTGAATTTGATGGAAAATAATATCATAGTTCAACAATGTGTGTAAGGTGTTTGGAAGTAACTGAGAAACACAAATGATATACATTTTTGACCCCATGTCTAGATTTCACCATAATCTTAAAAAGTTTGACCACTGTGAATGAAATGTTATCTATCAACCAGAATAAATTAGGAATATGGAAGAGATATAACCTCAGAAACAGAATATAAATGTGAGACCTTCTATTTATCATCTCAGCAAGAAAAAAGATAAAAAAACACAGGTAGCTGTTGTATGACAAACTGGTCATAAACTTAATGAATTAATATGTCACTCACTATTATCTGTCAGCATTCTTTTGGTTGATGATATCAGCTCAGCAGTGCTTTTGGGGGCCTCAGACAGAGTCATGAAGTTGCATGAAGGCCCCAGTTGATGCTGGAGTCACTATTACGTTCAACTGAGATACTAGCATGATTAAATCTCTTCTCCTGTTCCTGTAATCACAGTGCCTCTTCTTCCCACAAAGCTTTTAACATGGGTCTCTTACACATGGTCTCTATCAGCAAAGTAGATAGACTTTCATCATGGAGGGTTAGTGTTCCCAAAAGCAAAGGTTCTAAGGAAGATGAAGCAGAAGCTGTCAGTCCGCTTAAAGTTCAAAGAATGGAACTGGCAAAATGCCAGTGCCCACTGTATTCTATTGGTAATTTCAAGCTACAGACTGTCCTTAGAGATTAGCTACCATTTTTAACCTGGCCCTGAAGTATTAACATTCTTCTTTCACAAAAAAATGCACTCAGACACAAAAGCCCCAAAGCCTTATCCTACTATTGCATAAGGCTCAACTTGAAGCTAAATACACTTACCTTTAAACGAGGTCAGGGTGTAGATTAGTTTCTTGGGTATGTACATCTCCTCATGATCCAAAGACTTATGAAATAAAATACAAGTCATTCCATTCTCCAATACATTATAAAGCAGGTGCAAGAAAACTGAACAAACAACAACAGAAGAATAAGTTGTGTCAGAATGGGAGAAACAAAGAAGTCTCTGCTCCATAGCAATGCTCAAATCCAACCAGGTTCAAAATTGCCCCTGCTCCCTTGATTAGCTCTGTTTCTATTCCTTGGTTCTCCTCAACTAAGCTTTGTCCACTAGTCTCTTAATTATTCCATTTTCCTTGGTTAGCTCTCCTTGACTGGTTCCTTCCTGGAGGAAGTTGGAGATTCAAAGATCTCTTTGCATTTTGAATGGTGTCTGTTCTTTTCTTTTCAAACTGGAAACTTTGAAATCTTTGTAGACTTTTTGTATATCAAATTACAGTCCATTCCATTAGACCTAAGTCATACTTATAAATCTCTATGAGACAAGCTTTCCTCTACCTTGGGCTAAGGGTCAAGGTGCTGAAAGGTAATATTTTAAAAGACTTTTAGAAGCCCTCTTATTTAGAAGAGATGTTCTAGGAAGAATGCCCATAAAATTCTTAGAAATCTTTGTGTCTAGCTGAGAGGATTGATGAGGTACCATCCTAAATCCTTCTGAGGTCTTAAAAAAGCATTATGGCCACACCCTTGGGATTTAACCCTGAGACTATATTTTACTGACAGAGCCCTGGAATTGATCTTTTCTCTCAAGCCATTTCTTATTTTGAAACCTATGTGTTCACCTCAGTTTACCTCAAACCAAACAAGACCTTACATGGAAATGCATTATATGGATTTTATTAGAAGTTTAATTGTTTCTCATTAGTTCATCATGCTATATCAGATGATAGATAAATACATGAATAGCTTTACTGAAACACTGCATTTTCAAAATTCTGCTCAGAAATATCCTTACTCAATTTGATTGGGTATATTTTTCATCACTGGTCAATTTTTTCCCACCTAGAAACAACTAAAAGTGGTGTAGATAGATGAGCAGCAGTTACAGGATTACCTTAGAAGAGGTCCTTGCACATCTTCAATCCAGGAGAGCTTTCACCTCAGATGTGGAAAAAATGTTGCTTTCTACTGGAAAAGGGGAGTCAAACAATGTAAGACTTCAAAATTCTCATATTCACTGTAAATTGTCCAAATGGCACCAGAAAAATCTCAGGGGTCCCTTCCCAATCAAAGCCTTAACTTTAAAAATGGTCTCTGCAAGACTGTGACTGTAATTTGTGGAATAATAAAGTGTTCTCTAGGATTAAAGTATTATTTAACTTTGAAAAGAACCAATTCTACAGTTATTAACACATAATGGTTTCTTTGAGAGCAGTTATAGAGGCTTTGTGTGCGTATGCTAAATCACTTTAATTGTGTCCGACTCTTTGTGACCCTATGTACTGTAGCTCACCAGGTTCCTGTGTCCATAGGATTCCCCAGGCAAGAATTCTGGAGTGGGTTGCCGTGCCCTTCTCCAGGGGACCTTCCCAACCCAGGGGTCGAACCTGTGTCTCTTATATCTACTTGCATTGGTAAGCAGGTTCTTTACCACTAGTGCCGCCTGGGAAGCCCATATCAGCTTTTTGGATCCTTACCAAACAAAGCATGAGCAGATAATGAAAAGCCTAAGCTCATCATCTTATTTCTCCAAGTTCTTCAATGTAATTAGGAGTAACAGATTAAACCCATCATACTCCTTATGTTCCCATTACTTTCACTATCGTAGCCAATTTTTGGTCACCCAAATATTTGCTTTCTGTAGGCAAACACTGCCTAATCATAGTGAAAGCTTTCATAATTTCACAGCAAAGTATTTGGACATGGGCTTTGGGTTGTTATTGGCCATCAGAGCTAAAAAGTTGGGAAGAAGAGAAGAACATGTAGTGAATAAGGACAAGGATGAGCTGTAAGCTGCTGGCATATCTTACTATGCCTCCAACAATGACATATTCCAAGCATAGTGACTACTGCTTCACTTACGCATTCTAAATGTTACAGTTTTCTTTTTATCTTTTCTTGTTTTGATTAATGTCAACCTAAACTCAAACAGTTGGTATGCTCTGAAATTTAGTTTTAGCTGAGCCAGGTTAATATGAATGGAACAATCTGTGGAACCATAAAGAGAAGTAGCACAGGTTTAACCAAACTGACACATGGTTAGGCAATTTGACACAGACAAGACTGTAGTAGTTTAAGAGCTCAAGTTATCATTATTTGTTAATGTTCATTGCCCTTGCTTTCGTGTAATTATAAATACAATTTATTTTAAGCAAAACAAGCAAAACCTTCTATTGCTATGTTATGTGTATTGAAGAATTAGAAAATTTGAAGTAAAAAACTGTTCACCATTCAGGTGACTGGCTTGGAAAACATAGAATCAGAGATGTGATAAAAGAAATCAGATCATGTAAGCATCATGTATGCAATGTAAAGCAAAGTAAGACAGGAGGATAAGAAGCTGTTAGGAATTGAGATTAGAGCGCTAAAATATAATAATAAAATTTGAACAAAGAGGTTCTGTGAAAACAGCAATATGAGTGGATGTGTGTGTGTGTGTGTGTGTGTGTGCAGGAATATTGAATAAAATTTTTCCTTGGATTATTCTTGAATTTAAGATTTTACAGTGTCTGAAAGAGAAACTGAAATAGAGTATTTTGTGTGTAAGTTTGTTAAAGAATTTGCTTCATGCCAATAACTTAGATTTTAAGTGTTGAGTTTTAGAAAAAATAGCTTTTGTTATTTTCTAAAGTTTGCAATCTTATCAGCAATTTAAAATAAAAATGAAGTGAAAATATTTCTGTGTCTAAATAGGTTATACAAGTTATTTTAAAATGAGTGGTTCAGGGTCTTCAGGAAAAACACTAGACATTTGATGGAAGAGCTAAACTGAGTAAAAGAGACAAAGATTGATTTTAACTAGTCATGCTTTTAACCAGTTAGAACTTGAAGTCCAGCAGACTGTGAGATAGTCAAAGATGATTTAAGAAATAACAGACATAGGAAAACTACCATGAAGCAGATGCTGCAAAAGCATTGAAGATGAACAAATATATATCAAAAATAAGGCACCAACCTTTACTCTTTATAACATGTTGCAATCATGTACATGTTTATTGACAAGTGATAGTACCAGAAAAATAAAAAAAAATTATTTTAGTGCTTGCATTTGTCAGTTATCCATCCCCCCCCCCTTTTTTTTTGCAGATGCACACATGAACTTCACATAGGGTCAATGTCCAACTAAAACAAGAATTTCTTGTAATAGTGATATTTTGATTTGACCTTTTAACATAATTGTTAAGTAAAAATTACTTGTGGGAATTTTTCCTGGGAAAGATGGAGAAAAGCAATTCAGGGAATATTGGAAAATGAAGTCTTATCAGTAAAATAACACTTTTATGTAGCTGAAATTACATCAACAAGCATTACAGTCTTAGAACTATTTCTCTTTTCTATATTGTTTGTTCTGTGCAAAAGAACAAAAATTGTTTGTTCTGAAACAAAATTTTGTTTCAGTGTATGGAAATAAACAGGAGTAAATAGGATATTGTATTACTTTGGTAGGCTGCCATCACAAAATACTACAAACTGGATGGCTTAAAAACAGAAATTTGTAGTTTTACAGTTTTGGAGGCTGGAAGTTCAAGATCAAGGTGCCAGCAATCTTGATTTCTCCTGAGTCCTCTTTCCTTAGCATGCAGGTTGTCCTCCCTCTTTCTGCTTATGCGCTGGTGTCTCTTCCTCTTCTTAGGACACTAGTCATCTAGTCATATTGTATTAGGGCCCCACCCTAAAGACTGCTTTTCAATTCAATCATTGCTTTAAAATCTTGCTTCTAAATATGGTTTCATTCGGAGGTGTTAGGGATTGGGTCAAAACATATGAATTTAGGGAGAACACAATTCAACCCATCATATGTATTTAATTTCCTTTAAAGTAGAAATATAAGGTCAGTTCATGTAGTTCCTCCCCTCTTTTGGCAAATACCTTACTAAGATCTTGTATTCGTATTAAAAAAAACAAAATTAAAACTATACATTACCTAGATTTCATGATATATGCTATTTCTGAATCTCACATCAATAGCATGGGATTCATATTATTATTACTACTTTCAAATAGCATGATAAAGCTCAGAGAGATTTAGTGATTGCCCTTTTTTTTTAATCCAGGAAGAAAGTGCAATGCCAGGACATGACCCTAGTTTTGCTGATGGTAGTACTCTCTACTAAAGCTGTCTCTGGACTTTATTCAAGAAATGTTAATAAATTGTGAATCAACATCAGGAGTTGGCAGATGGTTCCCAGCTATACACATTATTCAGTTTAATTGTATTTAATTAGAATGATCAAAATATGTGTGTGGGAATATGGATAATGTGCATTTAAAAACTCACCAAGTTTATTAATGTGAGATTGGAATAGACAACTAAATTGTTTCTTCAAAATCTTAATGTAGTATAAATTCTTTTTAGAATTTTTAATTTAAAAACGATTATAAAGTTGAACTTCCAGAAATACACACTATAGACACAATTCTAGCTAGTGTCTATTGTGAAAGACAGACATAATACAGTTTTAAAATTGAATTGTCAAAAGTAATTTCCTCTCTTTAAAATATATAATCTACAATCTAGCACAAGAATCCTAAAGAGAATACAAATCATATCAATTCAAATATTATATGTATTTTTACCATATGTTACACACTAGGTGTTGATTTATTATAACTGTGAACATAGTAAATGTAATCTCAAAAATCCATGATGTCCCTTAACTAAAGCAAAGAAATCTATACGGTTCAGTTGAAAAATAAAAAAGCAAAATTTTTCAGTCACTCTTTAATATTGGAACCAGGTAGGCATGCTGACTATTGATTTCACAGTCTTTATCACATACTCAGATGTTCCACAAAGGCAGACGCAACTGGATTCCATTTTCTGCTTGCAATTCTCATTCTTGTTTCTTTTTCCTTTGTTTCATGTTGTAAAAGCAACCCTCAATTATTCTTTTAGTTAGAATTTGTTTTAACAGTCTGCCTATTTCTGTATGATTCTAAGCTTTTCCAAACTCTTTAGCTGAATCAAATAGATGGGGAAACAATGAAAACAGTGACAGACTTTATTTTCTTGGGCTCCAAAATCACTGCAGATGGTGAGTGCAGCCGTGAAATTAAAACACACTTGCTCCTTGGAAGAAAAGCAATGACAAACCTACACACCATATTAAAAAGCAGAGACATCGCTTTGCCTACAAAGGTCCGTCTAGTCAAAGATATGTTCTTTCCAGTAGTTGTGTATGGATCTGAGAGCTGGACAATAAAAAAAGGCTGAATGCCAAGGAACTGATGCCTTCGAACTGTGGTGCTGGAGAAGACTTTTGAGAGTCCCTTGGACTGCAAGGAGATCAAACCAGTCCATCCTAAAGGAAATCAACCCTGAATATTCATTGGAAAGACTGATGCTGAAACTGAAGCTCCAATAATTTGGCCATCTAATGAGAAGAGCCAACTCATTGGAAAAGACCCTGCTGGGAATGATTGAACGTAGGAGGAGAAGGGGACAACAGAGGATGAGATGTTTGGATGGCATCACTGACTCAATGGACTTGACTTTGAGCAGGCTCTGAGAAATGGCGGGGTACAGGGAGGCCTGGCATGTTGCAGTCCATGGGGTTGCAAAGAGTCGGACACGACTGAGTGACTGAACAACAACGACAAGAAGAATCATTGTCAGTGGGCACACACCACTTCACAACACTCAGTGCATGGCACAGAGCACTGTATTCTTAATTATATTCAGCTAATGTGTAAGAGGAATCTGCTATTCTTAAGTGCCTATGTTTTGTCAGGCACAAACTAGCTTTCCAAGCAAAAACTAGGTAAATTATATACATTTAATCCTTTTAACAGATCAATTAAGTATAATATATCATTTATTTAACTATTATTTTCAGAAAGCTGAAATACTAAGATAATTTAAGAAGTTTGCTCAAGGCACATATATAGCAAAACTGGCGGGGGGGGGGGGATGGAAATCTATAAATTGAAATGTTGGGAAAACGAGAAGTGTGTGGCAGAGGATTAGATGGTTAAACAGCATCACAGACTCAATGGACATGAATTTGAGCAAACTCCAGGAGATCGTGAAGGACAGGGGAGCCTGGCATGCTGCACTCCATGCAGTTGCAAAGAATCAGACACAACTTGCAGACTGAACAACAACATAGCAAGAATTAAGTGAAAAAAAAAAAAACACACACAAAATATTTTTATAATTTTATTTGGAACAAGGTATGCCATCAACCATGGTTGCTTTTTAAATTTTTTTTAATGTTTGCCCTATTATCTCACCATTCAGCACTGGTTGCTCCAGGATAATAGCAACTGCCTAAATCTGAATTTCTCAACATATCCTTCCAGATGAACATAGCATAAACAAATAAAATAAAACAGAAGAAACATGAAATAAAAACATGTTTCACCACTTAGGACCACTAGAAGGTAGAGATATTTCACAAATTCAATTATTTAAAAAGAAATAACCACCAAATTTAAATAATGGATGCCAGGAAGGAGAGAGTTCAGTTCAGTTCAGTCGCTCAGTCGTGTCTGACCCACGGACTGCAGCACACCAGGCTTTCTTGTCTGGAATTGGTAACCAACTCCTGGAGCTTACTCAGATTCATGTCCATTGAGTCAGTGATGCCATCCAACCACCTCACCCTCTGTCTTCCCCTTCTCCTCCCACTTTCAATCTTTCCCAGCATCAGGGTCTTTTCCAGTGAGTCAGTTCTTCGCATCAAGTGGCCAAAGTATTGGAGCTTCAGCTTCAGCATCAGTCCTTCCAATGAATATTCAGGACTGATTTCCTTTAGCAAGGACTGGTTGGATCTGCTTGCTGTCCAAGGGTCTCTCAAGAGTCTTCTGCAGCAGCACAATTTGAAAGCATCAAGTCTTTGGTGCTCAGCTTTCTTTATAGTCCAACTCTTAAATCCATATATGATTACTGGAAAAATCATAGTTTTGATTAGATGGACCTTTGTTGGCAAAGTAATGTCTCTGCTTTTTAAAACGCTGTCTAGGTTGGTCATAACTTTTCTTCTAATATTTTGGCCACCTGATCTGAAGAGCTGACTCATTTGAAAAGACGCTGATGCTGAGATAGATTGAGGGCAGGAGGAGAAGGGGACTACAGAAGATGAGATGGTTGGATGGCCTCACTGACTCAATGGACATGGGTTTGGATGGACTCCAAGAGTTGTTGATGGACAGGGAGGCCTGGCGTGCTGCGGTGCATGGGGTCACAGAGTCGGAGACGACTGAGCAACTGAACTGAACTGAACTAGGTTGGTCATAACTTTTCTTCCAAGGAGCAAACGTCTTTTAATTTCATGACTGCAGTCATCATCTGCAGTGATTTTGGAGCCCCTCAAGATAAAGTCTCTCACTGTTTCTATTGTTTCCCCATCTATTTGCCATGAAGTGATGAGACCAGATGCCATGATCTTAGTTTTCTGAAACTTGAGTTATAAGCCAACTTTTATACTCTCCTTTTTCACTTTTAGCAAGAGGCTGTTTAGTTCTTCATTGCCATAAGAGTGGTGTCATCTGCATCTCTGAGGTTATTGACATTTCTCCTGGCAATCTTGACTCCAGCTTGTGTTTCATTCAGTCCAGCATTTCTCATGATGTGCTCTTCATATAAGTTAAATAAACAGGGTGACAATATACTGCCTTGACATACTCCTTTCCTGATTTGAAACCAGTCTGTTGTTCCATGTCCAGTTCTAACTGTTGCTTCTTGACCTGCATACAGATTTCTTAGGAGGCAGGTCAGATGGTCTGGTATTCCCATCTCCTTCAGAATTTTCCACAGTTTGTTGTAATACACACAGTCAAATGCTTTGGTGTAGTCAATAAAGCAGAAGTAGATGTTTTTCTGGAACTTTCTTGCTTTTTCGATGATCCAGCGGATGTTGGCAATTTGATCTCTGGTTCCTCTGCCTTTTCTAAATCCAGCTTGAACATCTGGAAATTCACAGTTTACATACTGTTGAAACCTTGCTTGGAGAATTTTGATTATTACTTTGCTAGTGTGTGAGATGAGTGCAATTGTGTGCTAGTTTGAGCATTCTTTGGCATGGCCTTTCTTTGGTATTATAATGAAAACTGACCTTTTCCAGTCCTGTGACCACTGGTGTGTTTTCCAAATTTGTTCACATGCTGAGTGGAGCACTTTCACAGCATCATCTTTTAGTATTTGAAATAGCTCAACTGGAATTCCATCACCTCCACTAGCTTTGTTTGTAGTGATGCTTCCTAAGGCCCAGTTTGCTTTACATTCTAGGCTCTCTGGTTCTAGAAGTAGGGAGAGGAGACTGCAAAGAGAGTGGGGGTGTTAGAACACAGAAAAAAATAATCGACAGAATGATAGAATTTAAAACCAAATTGGAATGCTGAACACACATCTAGGAGTTGGTAGTTCATAATACTAGCAACATAGAAAGGGATTCAAAGAGACCTAGACCAGCGGTGGCACTCTCAGTAAAGCATTATTTTTTCTAGGAGAAGCAGAGCTATAAAGAGATACGTGGTGCTTCTCAGATAAATGGCAAAGGATGAGGTAGAAAACAAGATGGAATATCCAGAAACAGGCAAAAGTCAGACGAACTGAATGCAACCCCTGTATTAAGCAAATAGAAAGAGAGAGTGTAAATCAGATGAGAAAAATTCCTCACAATAAAAGAACTTCAAAATGAAAGATGTTTATAACACATTATTCCAAATCTTCTCGTGAACGTGAACAAATATTAAACAAGAATGGAGTCAGTAATTCAAATCTTAAGAGTCAATTTGAATTTTAAAAAAACACAGCATGAAATACAATGAGATTTGACTTAACTCGAGAAAAATTATTAGAAGTCAATCTCATCATGAAAATGAAAAGTAGATTACAAAGTGCCCAAGAGAGTATAGATTTGAATGATAATTTAGTAAGGAACTTTGAAGAAAGATAGGAAAAGTGGCCAGTAGAATAAAAATTAGATCCTTAAAAGAATCAGATTAAAAGTGACTAAAGTGGAAGACATATATAATTGGGTGATCTGAAGAAGAAAAAGAAAGAAACAGAATAATGCTTTAAATTTTAATACAAGAAAAATGTTCTTATAAAAAAGTCCACATGGACTTGAGAAAATTGGTCCAGAGCAATCCACTGTAAGACACATTTAGTAAAACTATTGAGCCAAAATTCACAATATACATATAGCATATGAATTTCTATGTACCCTGAACCACCTATATGAAGCAGAAAGTACAGAGGACAGGGAGAAGAAAAATAACTACTCTCGTAATTAAATACCAAGCAATTTAACATAAGATTCTCGGTGCAAGATACATCAAGATGTTAAAAAATAAGAAAGAATAAAGATAAGGGGATATTAGGGACATATGTCAATATTGTGATAATAAGAAATAGATATATTCTTCTGAAGGATGCGTTATAGTCATTAAAAATGGCATGTGTGTGCTCCTTCACTCAGTTATGTCCAACTCTTTTATGACCCTGTGGATTCTAACCCACCAAGCTCCTCTGTCCATGGAATTTTCCAGGCAAGAATACTCCACGAATAATTAAAAACAACACCATCTGATGATAATGGAATAAACTAGAAATTAAAAATAATTAAGCAATATCTAAATTAATTAAAAATGAGAAAGAAAACCTTTTGTTAAATGGTGTTAGGCAAAACAAAAACAAAAACAAAAAAAAAAACCACACAATAAACGGAGAATTTCTGAAAAATAATGATGAAAACAATACATATCAAATCCATGGTATATATTTCAAGCAGTGGTGTTAAATTCCTAACTAAAAATGCTAGAAAAGATCGACAATGCGACCCAAAAGAAAACACAATAAAAATTGATAATTGGTAGAAAACAGAAAAGCAATAGATCACATTAATATAATAAATAAAATCATGATTTCTTTAACAAAGTTGACAAATCAGTAACTAACTTGATTAATTTTAAAAAAGGAGACACCATAGATATAGAAAATAAGAAATGACACATAGAAAACATCCACCTGTAAGAAATTTTTAAAATCTTATATTTCTACCTACTACTTGGTATGTCTCTATACAATAAATATGAAGAACAAATTAAATGAACTAGATAATTCTCTAGCCAGATACAATCTAACAAAATTAATCACAACAGATTAAAGGATTAAAGAGACCAATTTGCACATATATGTACAAACATGTAAGGTCATCAAGTGAACATCCCATTTTTAAAGTATTAGTACCAGATGATTTTACAAGGGAATTCAACAAATCTTTGGAGAACAGATAGTATTAATACTACCTAACTTTAACTATAAAAAATGAAGGAAAATCCAAATTTATTTTATGAATGATGTGTTAAATTGATAAATAAACCTGACTAAGATAGTATGAAAACAATAGGATAGATACACTTA
Organism: Cervus elaphus; assembly: GCF_910594005.1. NCBI lineage: Eukaryota > Metazoa > Chordata > Mammalia > Artiodactyla > Cervidae > Cervus > Cervus elaphus. Next base: position 18,647,374 of record NC_057830.1, on the reverse strand, counting down.
ATGCATATTGACGTAACAGTTCAAAAATAAAATAGTAGAAAATAGATTAGAGATGGTAACTTGATGTGATACTAATACAGTATTGTATGTCAATTATACCTCAATAAAAATAAATACTAAAAAATTGTGTTTATGTTCAGGCAGCTCAATATCAGAAAAACAAACAACCTAATCAAAATTGGGCAGAAGACTTACATAGACATTCTCCAAAGAAGACATACAGATGGCTAATAATCACATGAAAAAAAAAAAAAAGCTCAATATTGCTTATTAATAGAGAAATGCAAATCAAAACTACAAAGAAGTATCACCTCACACCAGTCAGAATGGCCACCCTCCAAAAAATCTGCAAACAATAAATGCTGGATAGAATGTGGAGAAAAGGGAATCCTCTTGCACTGTTGTTGAGAATATGAATTGATATATAGTCACAATGGAGAACAGTAAGGAGATTTCTTTAAAAAATAAATCTGGGTATTCTACCAGCAATCCCACAAATGAACATATACCTTGAGAAAACCATTCTAAAATACACATGCACCCTGTTACTCATTGCAGCACTATTTACAATAGCCAGGCTATGGAAACAATCTATCCACTGACAGATGAATGCATAAAGAACTGGTGGTACATTTATGCAATGCAATATTTGTTGTTGCTCAGTCGCACAATCATGTCCATGTGACCCTATGGACTGCGGCATGCCAGGCCTACCTTCACTCACCATCTCCCCAAGTTTGCCCAAATTCATGTTGGTGATGCCAACATGCCATCGGTGATGCCATCCAGCCATCCCACCCTCTGATGCCCTCTTCTCCTTTTGGCCTCAATCTTTCTCAGCATCAGGGACTTTTACAATGATTTAACTGCATCAGGTGACCAAAATACTGAAGCTTCAGCTTCAGCATCAGTCCTTCCAATGAATATTCAGGGTTGATTTTCCTTTAGACTGACTGGTTTTATCTTCTTGCTGTCCAAGGGACTTTCAGGAGTATTCTCCAGCACCACAGTTTGAAAGCATCAGTTCTTTGGTGCTCTGCCTTCTTTACAGTCTAGCTCTCACAACCATACATGACTATGCAATATTACTCAGTCATAAAAGGGAATTATTTTGAGTAAGTTCTAGTGAGGTAGGTGAATCTGGAGCTTGTTTTATAGAGTGAAGTAAGTCAGAGAAAAACAAATATTGTATATTAATGCATATATATAGAATCCAGAAAAATGGCACTGATGAACCTATTTGTAGGGCAGCAATAGAGACTTAGACATAGAGAACAGACTTGTTCACATAGAATTGAGAAGAGGGTGGACAAATTGAGAGAGTAGCTTTGAAACATTTACATTACCATATGTAAAATATGTAGCCAGTGGGAATTTCCTTTATGACTCCGGAAGCTCAACCCTCTGCTCTGCGACAACCTAGAGGGCTGGGATAAAGTGGGAGACGGGCGGGAGGTTCAAGAACGAAGGGACACATGTATACCTATGGCTGTTTCATGGTGATGTATGGAAGAAACTAACACAACATTCTAAAGTGGTTTTCCTCCAATTAAAAACAAATACATTTTAAAAATAAAAATAAATTTTAAAAACTGAAAAAAAACAATGTGTATCTGATCCGGATGGTGAGAGGATTAAAAGTGTCTATGAAATGTTAGAAAAATGCTTGGTTCAATCAATGTTGATGATTGCTAATGAATAAACAAATTAAAACATTAAGTGAATATTTGTATCACATAATACACATACATGTATATAAAGAGATTATAACAAGATTTGTAGTTATGATTTTGTCAGAAGAACCAGATTTACTTTCTGGCTTTAGAAAGCAGAACCGTGGGTGACAAGAAAAGTGAGCTCAGTTCCATGAATGCCCCTGTATACTATATGAAGACTTTTCAGATCCCAGTGCAAGGAGTGCTATCCTAAGGAGAACCAATTGTCTTACCCATAGGGATGATGAAGATAATTACATGGAAAAGACACTGTAGCTAGTATTTGTAAAGGGGGCTATTTTGAAAGATATTTTCATACAGATCTTAGGAGATCTAAAATGATTCTCCTCAACTTTTTGACTGAAAACTAATCCACACATGTATAATGGAAACTAAGTTAGAAAGAGGAAAGAATCACTGGAGAGTAACACTAAGATACTCCCACAGTGTACAGAGAATAATTTTCATTCCCACCTGTCAGAATGGGAAGAACACTGAATGTATGGGTAGAGGGGTTGAGTGCTCAGAGCTATTATGAACACATTTCATTTGTTAAATAAACATAGAGGAAAACACATTATAATGAGAAAAATGTATTAAAATTTCAAGAGGAATTCTGGAAATCAAAAATAAAATAGCTGGGAAAGAAAACACACTGGACAGGTTAAATAGTATGTTTGAAACAACAGTAGAAAATGTCAATGAATTTTTAAATATTCCTAATATAATAAGAGAACAAAGGAATTAAAAGCAATAGATAAAGCCTCAGTAAGCTGTTCGTCAATATCACATAGTCTATTTGAGCTATTGAAGCTAGAATTCGGTACCAAAAGAATAATGAAAAACTAATGGTCAAACTGTTCCAAATGTGAAGAAAATATACATGGACAAATTAAAGCAATACAAGAAATCACAGTAAATTTGGGGTAAAGAAAACCACAGCAAAGCACATGATAATTAAATAGCTGAAAATCAGAGATAAAAGGAAAATATTAAAGGCAATCAGGAAAATGACATTGATTGTATATAAATAGATATTTATATTGTATATTATGTATACAATATATATACAATGTCTATTGTATATAAATAGACATTGATTGTTTATAAGTATGTGATAAAGCCCTTTCTAATAATAGAATGCTAACAGAAGTAGAATAGTCTGTGAATTGGAAAATTACTGTTTTAGAATTAATGTAGTAAACTGTATTCTGGTAAAGAAAACATTGATGGGTACTGAAACTATCAGTCAGTTCAGTCACTCAGTAATGTCCAGCTATTTGCAACTCCATGGACTGAAGGATGCTAGGCTTCCAGTCCATCACCAACTCCTGAAACTTGCTCAAACTCATGTCCATTGAGCCAGTGATGCCATACAACCATCACATCCTCTGTTGTCCCCTTCTCCTCCTGCCTTCAATCCTTCCCACCATCAGGGTATTTTCTAGTGAGTCAGTTCTTCGCATCAGGTGGCCAAAGTACTAGAGTTTCAGCTTCAGCAATCAGTCCTTCCAATGAATATTCAGGACTGATTTCCTATAGGATGAACTGGTTGGATCTCCTTGCAGTCCAAGCAACTCTCAAGAGTCTTCTCCAGCACCAGTTCAAAAGCATCAATTCTTTGGCGCTCAGCTTTCTTTATAGTTCAACTCTCATATCCATAATGACTACTGGAGAAACCATAGTTTTGATTAGGTGGACCTTTGTTGGCAAACTAATGCCTCTGCTTTTCTTCCAGGGAGCAAGGGTCATGAATGCAGTTACCTTTGCAGTGATTTTGGAGCCCAAAAAGTCTGTCACTGTTTCCATTGCTTCCCCATCTATGTGCCACGAAGTAATGGGACCAGATGCCATGATCTTAGTTTTCTGAATGTTGAGTTTTAAGCCAACTTTTTCACTCTCCTCTTTCACTTTCATCAAGAGGCTCTTTAGTTCTTCACTTTCTGCCATAAGGGTGGTGTCATCTGCATATCTGAGGTTATTGATATTTCTCCAGGCAATCTTGATTACAGCTTGTGCTTCATGCAGCCCCGCATTTCACATGATGTACTCTGCATATAAGTTAAATAAGCAAGGTGACAGTATACAGCCTTGATGTACTACTTTTACAATTTGGAACCAACCTGTTGTTCCATGTCTGGTTCTAACTGGTACTTTTTGACCTGCATACAGATTTCTCAGATGGCAGGTAAGATGGTCTGGAATTCCCATTGCTTGAAGAATTTTCCACAGTTTGTTGTGATCCACACAGTCAAAGGCTTTGGCATAGTCAATAAAGTAGAAGCAGATGCTTTTCTGGAACTCTCCTGCTTTCTCGATGATCCAACGGATGTTGGCAAAACTGCCTATGTTGTTGAAACTGCCTATTGAGAGCTCTGTGGAACTGAAGGAAGCCTCAAACCAATAGCCAGCAAGAAATTGAGGCCCTCAGTCCTGCGCCCTGCAAGGTTCTGAATTCTGCTAATAACCAGGTGAGATTTGAAGGAGATCCTTTTGCAGCTGATCCTTGAAATGATATCACAGCCTCAATTGACATCTTGATTATGGCAAAGATTCTGAAGCAGAAGACCCTGTTGAGTCCAAACTGAAGATCCAATGTAACTGTCATACCATAAACGCGTGTACTTTACGATGTTAATTTTATGGCCCTACTGTTCTAGGATGGGGCTTCCCAGGTGGCACTAGTGTTAAGGAACTTGCCTGTCAATACAGGAGATGTAAGAGATGTGGGTTCAATCTCTGGGTCAGGAAGATCCCCTAGAGCAAGTCATGGCAGCCCACTCCAGTATTCTTGCCTAGAGAATCCCATGGACAGAGGAGCCTGTCAGGCTACAGTCCATAAGGTTGCACTGAAGCAACTCAGCAAGCATGCATTGTTCTACAACAATAGATAATTAATACAGCAAGCAATCAAAATTAACATCTTGAATAAGAGATAAAGATTATATGCTACCAGATGTGAGACTCTGAAAAAGATACATTATTTATGTAGTGTTCAAGCCCCAAATGCACAACTTGAATCTACTCATAGAGAAACATCAGCAAAATGAAGGTTCATGAATATTCTATAAACTTACTAGTTGCAGGACTTCCTTTTAGGTCCAGTGGTTAAGACTTCACCTTCCAATGCAGGGGGTCTAGGTTCGATTTATCCCTGGTTGGGGAGCTAAGATCCCATAATCTATGGCCAAAAAAAGAAAAGAAAAAAATATCATAACAAATTAGATAAAGACTTCATAAATGGTCCACAGAAAAAAAGTTTAAAAAATTACTAGTTGTATTTTTAATGGCACTAAAGAAAATATAAGACATTGCTGTATATGTAATTGAACAATTTTGGTTTTAGGAAATGCATGTTAAGTCTTATGGGTTTATAAAGCTACTGTATGGTTTTATAAAGAGGATTATAAAGCAAGTGTGGGAAGGTGTTAAAAATTAATACATCTGCAGAAAATATTCAGTTATTTCTTACAATTTTTTGCAAAATTTTCTCTTTCAAATTATTTTTAAATAAAATGGCAAAAATAAAGATAAGCAGACATTCGGGTGTTCCTTGGCACATTGTGTTACACTGAGAAACCTAATGGAATTTAGGATTTCACAAGATATGATCAAGGGACTATCACACATTAAGCCCTATATATCTTTAGTTAGAAATGCACAAACTATTAATGCCTTTTAGTTTCTACTAGTTTGCAGAATTCTTGACATGTAGAGGTAGAAAAAAATGTAAGTTTTCTCCATTCCTAGTTTAGAAAGTACCCTAATACATTTTATCAAAAGCTAATTAAAATTCCATGCCACTGGTAAAAAGAACATGAACACGAAATTTAGCAAAGGTAGATAAATCACTGGGACACTGGGAATTGACTGCAAGGGAAAAGAACTTGAATATTGCAGCAAAACTAGGCCATCTATTCACTTCAACAGGAATCGATCGCTTGTAATTTATCTACAGAGCTCCCTAGAAAAGAGAGGGGAAGCCATGGTATCATTATCATCATCATACAATTACTTATGTGTTAAATGGGTAATAAAACATGATGATATGCATTGTAAAGTAGAATGGTAGAAGGATCAGAATAGGATATGGGAAGAGGACAATTCTAATTTTAGGGAAGACACAAATAAATCATTTTCTCTCTTCAACTTCTCTCTGTCTGATCCCCAGACTTGAAAAAATGCAGTCGGATTTTGCTAAATTACTATTGCTCTCTCTAGTAGTTACAGTGACATTTAAAACTTTTAAGCATATATACAGTCTACATTATATTTCTCTGCAATTTACAAAATGATATTTAATGACATAGTAGCTTCAAAATCAAAGGAGTTTTTAAAAATTTTTGGCAGACTGGGAGGCTCAAGAGATGTATATCAGGTTATACACTACCTCTGATTTCTAGGTCATCACTTTAAATTCCATTCTGCCTAATGACCACTAGCTGTTCAAAGTGAAATGAACTTAGAGTTTAACAGAGTTCAACAGTCATTTGTACTATCTACTGCCTTTTCTAGTTTGTGGGTAAATAGTCTCTAGTCACCCCTGTGCCTTCAGTTCAGTTCAGTTCAGTGGCTCAGTTGTGTCCAACTTTTTGTGACCCCATGAACCGCAGCATGCCAGGCCTCCCTGTCCATCACCAACTCCCACAGTTCACCCAGATTCATGTCCACTGAGTCGGTGATGCCATTCCAACCATCTCATCCTCTGTCATCCCCTTCTCCTCCTGCCCTCAATCTTTCCCAGCATCAGGGTCTTTTCAAATGAGTCAACTCTTCACATGAGGTGGCCAAAGTATTGGAATTTCAGCTTCAAACATCAGTCCTTTCAATGAGCACCCAGGACTGATCTCCTTTAGGATGGACTGGTTGAATCTCCTTGCAGCCCAAGGGACTCTCAAGAGTCTTCTCCAGCACCACAGTTCAAAAGCATCAAGTCTTTAGCACTCAGCCTTCTTTATGATCCAAATCTCACATTCTTATGTGACTACTAGAAAAACCATAGCCTTGACTAGATTGACGTTTGTCAGCAAAATGATGTCTCTGCTTTCTAATATGCTGTCTAGCTTTTTCATAGGTTTTCTTCAAAGGAGCAAGTGTCTTTTTAAGTTCATGGCTGCAATCACCATCTACAGAGATTTTGGAGCCCAAGTAAATAAAGTCTGTCACTGTTTTCCCATCTATTTGCCATAAATTGATAAGACCTGATGCCATGATCTTAGTTTCTTGACTGTTGAGGTTTTTTTTCTTTTTTAGCACATTGATTTAGTATTTTTATTATTATTACTTTTTTTTGTGTGTGTGTATCCATCTTTTTTTTTTTTTTTATTAGTTGGAGGCTAATTACTTCACAACATTTTAGTGGGTTTTGTCATACATTGATATGAATCAGCCATAGATTTACACGTATTCCCCATCCCGATCCCCCCTCCCACCTCCCTCTCCACCCGATTCCTCTGGGTCTTCCCAGTGCACCAGGCCCGAGCACTTGTCTTATGCATCCCACCTGGGCTGGTGATCTGTTTCACCATAGATAATATACATGTTGTTCTTTCAAAACATCCCACCCTCACCTTTTCCCACAGAGTTCAAAAGTCTGTTCTGTATTTCTGTGTCTCTTTTTCTGTTTTGCATATAGGGTTATCGTTACCATCTTTCTAAATTCCATATATATGTGTTAGTATGCTGTAATGTTCTTTATCTTTCTGGATTACTTCACTCTGTATCAGGGGCTCCAGCTTCATCCATCTCATTAGGACTGATTCAAATGAATTCTTTTTAACGGCTGAGTAATATTCCATGGTGTATATGTACCACAGCTTCCTTATCCATTCATCTGCTGATGGGCATCTAGGTTGCTTCCATGTCCTGGCTATTATAAACAGTGTTGAGTTTTAAGCCAACTTTTTCACTCTCCTCTTTCACTATCATCAAGAGGCTCTTTAGTTCCTCTTCACTTTCTGCCATTAGGGTGATGTCATCTGCATATCTGTGCTTGTTGATATTGCTCCCAGCAATCTTGATTCCAGCTTGTGCTTCATCCATCCCAGCATTTCACATGATGTACTTTGCATAAGAGTTAAATAAGCAGTGTGACAATATACTGCCTTGACCTACTCCTTTCCCAAGTTAGAACCAGTCCATTGTTCCATGTCTAGTTCTAACTATTGCTTCTTGACCCGCATACAGGTTTCTCATGAGGCAGGTAAGGTGGTCTGATATTCCCATCTCTTGAAGAATTTTCCACAGTTTGTTGTGATCCACACGGTCAAAGCTTTAGCATAGTTAATGAAGCAGAATTAGGTGTTTTTCTGAAACTCTCTTGCTTTTTCTATGATTCAACAGATGTTGGCAATTTGTTCTCTGGTTCCTTTGCTTTTTCTAAACCCAGCTTGTACATCTGAAAGTTGGTTCATGTACTGTTGAGACCTAGCTTGAAGGATTTTGAGCATTGCCTTGCAGGTATGTGAAATGAGCGCTATTGTACAGGAGTTTGAGCATTCTCTGGCATTACCCTTTTTGGGGATTGGAATGAATACTGACCTTTGCAAGTCCTGTGGCCACTGCTGTTTTCCTTATTTGTGTGCATATGGAGTGCAGCACTTTAGTATGATCATCTTTTAGGATTTGAAATAGTTCAGCTGGAATTCCATCACCTCCACTAGCTTTGTTCATAGTGATGCTTCCTAAGCCCCACTTGACTTCATACTCCAGGATGTCTGTCTGGTTCTAGATGAGTGACCACACCATTGTGGTTATCTGGGTCATTAATACCTTTTTTGTACAGTTCTTCTGTATATTCTTGCCACCTCTTCTTAATCTCTTCTGCTTGTGTTAGGTCCTTTTGTTTTCTGCCCTTTATTGTACCCATCTTTGCAAGAAATAGTCTCTTGTTATCTCTAATTTTCTTGAAGTGATCTCTAGTCTTCCTCATTCTATTGTTTTCCTCTATTTCTTTGCTTTGTTCACTTAAGAAGGCTTTCTTATCTCTCCTTGCTATTCTTTGAAACTGCATTCTTTCCCTTTTTCCTTTGCCTTTCACTTCTCTTCTTTCCCTAACTATTTGTGAGGCCCTCTCAGAAAACCATTTTGTCTTCTTGCATTTCTTTTTTGGGGGATGGTTTTAGTCACTGAATCATGTACAATGTTACAATCCTGCATCCATAGTTCTTCAGGCACTCTGTCTATCAGATCTAATCCATCAAATCTATCTTTGCCACTTCCATAATCATAAAGATTTGAATTATAGCATGCCTGAATGGCCTAGTGGTTTTCCCTACTTTGAGGGCCTACTGAGCATCAGATAATATTTCACTTTCAACCTCATGTAATGTTCATAATTTGCTGTGAGGTAGTTATAATTGTTCCTAGTAAATAGAAAAACCACCTCATCTTAGAGACATTATACAGCTTCTCTAAGACACATAGCTTTTGTTGTTGTTGTTGAAATTAAGTCTCAAACCTGAAAATGATTCATTTAATTATTAATTTAGTAAATATGACTGACCTAACTTCCTTCTAACATTCTCCAAAACTCTGGAGAGGCAGTGGTAGACAAAAGAGGCAAAGACTAATCTCTTGGGAGCAAGGCATTCAATAAACAAACATGTTACTTATAACATTTTAAATGCTAATAATGTTATAAAGGCTAAAGAAATAAATTTATTGATGATGGAGTGAAGGAGTATGTTTTTTAAAAAATGATCCAGACAAAACTAAAGATTGTGATATTTGATCAGAGACCTGAATGATAACAAGGCACCGTTTGATGCAAATCTTAGCTAACAGCATAAGAGCTTTCTAATCAGGGGGAAGGTGAAGTTCTGTAGCAGGAATGGCTTTGATTGTTTGAAGAAAAGCCAAGGGAGCTTGTTTGCCTGGAGAACAATGAGCAGAAGAGCACCTGTAATAAGTAAAAGTGAAGTCACTCAGTCATGTCCGACTCTTTGCGACCCCATGGACTGTAGCCTGCCAGGCTCCTCAACCATGGGATTTTCCAGGCAAGAACACTGGAGTGGGTTGCTAGTTCCTTCTCCAGGGGATCCTCCTGACCCAGGGGTCAAACCCGGGTCTCTTTCAGGTCCCCTTCAGTCTCCAGGCAGACTCTTTACCATCTGAGCCATCAAGGAAGCCCCTGTAATAAATTACAGGGAAGCCTCTGTAATAAATGGAGTCAAAACAGCATTGGCTTTGAGTGTGGGGATAAGAACTGAGTGTTAAACCCTTAGAATAATGACTGGACAGAGAAGGTATGTTGACTGGTCCTCTCAGAAGCAGACTCTGAGAAGGAATTTGGAATACAAGTGACTTACTGTAAATCATTGCAGGGGAAAACATAAAAGAGGGAAGAAGCTGAGTTAAGCAGAGAAAGCCTCCAGATTCTGATGCAGATCTGATAGGCAATGCTAGAAGAAGCAGAATTGGGCAGGGAGAGCTTCAGACCCTGAACTGGATCATGATGCAGATCTGAGGAAGTGTTGGCCAACCCAATGGGGAACTCCCAAGTGAAAGTTTCCCAAGAGGGATCCCCGTTTTTCTCAGGTGTTGATTGGGGCCACCTCTGGATGGTGTAACCTCAGCTCAAACTGAAGAGGATCTTGAAGGCACTATAGTTGGAAACTAATAACTGACTGCACTTCCCTTCGTGAAGGAAGATTCAGACAGTAAACCTCTATAGTTCCCATAGAGGTTGTAGCTGGTATACTTTCAACTTACTCGCATCCTCTTCATTTACTTTATTTAAGTATAGTTGATGGACAATATTCTATTAGTTTCAGGTTTATGGCATAGCGATTCAGTATTTTGTAGATTATACTCCATTTACTGTTAGTACAAAATAATGGTTCTGTACTTGTCTCTGTACAGTACCTGTACTGTACTTGTTGCTTATCTATTTTGTATGTGTTAGTTTGTATCCCTTAATCCCATACCCCTATCTTGCCCCTCCCACCTTCCCTTTCCCCACTGGTATCCACTTGTTTGTTTTCTACATCTGTGAGTCTTTTTCTGTTTTGTTATATACATCCATTTGTTTTGTATTTTTTAGATTCCACATATAAGTGATAACATACAATATTTGTCTTACTCTGATTTATTTCACTAAGCATAATACTCTCTAGGTCTATCTATGATGTTGCACATGTCAGAATTTCATTCTTTTTGATGGCTGAGTAAGTTTCCATTATATGTATCACATCTTCTTTATCCATTTATCTGTTGGTAGACACCTAGGTTGCTTCAATATCTTAACTATTATAAATACTGCTGCTATGATCATTGGTGTGCATGTATCTTTTCAAATTAGTGAATTGTTTTTATATATACCCAGGAATAGAGTTGCTGGATCACATGAGAATTCTATTTTTAATTTCTGGAGTAACCTTCATAGTGTTTTCCATAGTGGCTGCACCAATTTACATTCCTGCTGACACTGTACAAAAGTTCCCTTTTCTCCACATCCTCTCCAACATTTCTTATTTATAGACTTTTTTTAAAAAAGATTTATTCATTTATTTATTTTGGGGTGCAGTGGGTCTTTGTTGCTGCACATGGGATTTCTCTAGTTGCAGTACACAGGCTTCTCATTGTGGTGGCTTCTCTTCATACTAAGCACAGGCTCTAGGGTGTGTGGACTTCAGTAGTTGTGGTTCATAGGTTCTTAGTAGTCGTGGTCCCTGGGATTAGTTGCTCAGCAGCATGTGGGATCTTCCTGGGCCAGTGATCAAACTCACGTCCCTGGCATTGGCAGGAAGATTCTTAACCACTGGACCACCAGGAAAGCCCCAGATATTTTGATGATAGCTATTCTGACAAGTATGACATGATATCTCATTGTGGTTTTGATTTGTATTTCTCTGGTGATTAATGATGTTGGGCATCTTTTCATTTGTTTGTTAGTCATCTATATATCTTCTTTGGGAAAACGTCTATTCAGGTCATCTGCCCAACTTTTAATCAGCTTGTTTTTTTGATATTTAGTTGTATAATTTATTTATGTGTTTGGAGTATTAACACATTATCAGTCATATCATTTGCAAGTATTTTCTCCCATTTAGTATGTCTTTCATTTTATTATTGGTTTCCTTTGCAATGCAAAATGCTTTAAGTTTAATTTAGGTCCCATTTTTAAATTTTTGCTCTCCTGTTAAAAACTCACTCCTCAGGGGTTTATATGGAGTGTTTTAAAACGAAGTTTTCAGTAATGCTATTTCACTGCGATTTGGGAAAGAAATCTTGCCAGAGTTGAAGCTATGTTGAAGTATCATGATCTCTTACTCTCCTCAGAGGATTTCCAGGGAAGAAATGTGCAAGAAGGCAACAAAGACCCAACCTGGCAGCTACAACTGAGAACAAGCACCTGGTCAGTTTGAACTTTGGAAGCTAATACTAATGCTAACACCATTTGAAAAGGAAAAATTCAATTTCAAGAGTAGAGTTAAAAATGTATTTTTATATCCATATAAACTAATTGTTCCCAATTTGGAGACTTTGGGACCACTTTGCTAAATGTTAGATAAACACTTTCATTATTTTACTCTCATAACATAATAATCAGATAGTGCTTCATGAAATATTGGGTAAGTTTTGAAACCAATCAACAACAATCTACTGATTTGAAGACATGAAAAAGTTAAACACAGAGGAACTGTTGTATGTTGACACTGTTAGTCCAACTGTGTACATATGTCAGAAGTAACATTATTAATATAATTATTATTATCTGGCACTATGCTAAGAGATTTATTAATATTTTCTCTTTGAATTTCCAAACAACCCTATAGTGTATGTCTTAATGTTAATAATATGATGATTAAAATAGTAATATTAATATTATTCAACACTTTACATTACTCATTTAACCCCCAACAACTCTACCATAAATATTATTATTATTGGAAGTCAAGAAATAAGAAGGAGTTCTCTTTCCTGCTGTGTGTGCTAACCATGGTTGTTATTTAACAAAAATAAATCCATAAACTCTTTTACCATCACCTAGTCATCTATATCCTCCTCACTCATTCCTTACACATTCTTTTGGACTGTGCTTGTCACTTACTTTTAACTCATAAGAAGAAGTTAGGAGCATTAAGACAAAAAGAGAAAAAAAAATAAACTACAATTAATTTAGTACTTGCCACTTCCAAATTATTATTTTTTATTATAATAAACATCTATTTATTATTATAATAATAAAATAATATTTTATTATTATCCCCATTTTATAGAAGAGTGAATACTGTGACACAATGGGATTCCATTGGTGTTCCAGTAACTTGTGTCTCCAATGACCATGCTTTTAATCAATATGATATTTCTTATTTTTCACACATACATATGAGGTTTCTCTTACTGTTCATTTTAATGTTATTTGTATAGGACATGAGATAGGAGTTTCTAGGTAGTTAACTGGGTAACTTTCCCTGATCTCTAAATCCAAGACACACTGCTCACTTTTCTTTACCCTGTTGTTTATCTGGATACACATCGGCAGTCACTGAAGTGCAAAGCCTCTAGACTTCTAGACTGAACATGCTGCAGACTGTCAGTTCAGTTCAGCTCTAAGGTCCTAGTCAATGTGTTAAGATTGACAGGCAAGTTTTTATAATCCGGTTTAGGTCTATCCATACCCCTTTGCTCTCTTTTAGTCATCCTCTCTTGTGTTTCTCCTGATTTTAAAAGACAAATGACTTGATAAAGTTGCAGAGATTACCAGTCTCCAATAATAGAGGGAACTGAAAGTAGCCTTGAGTTTGGAGTAAAATGGCTCTGAGGTTTAATTTGATCTATGTCACTTATCTGCCATGTGACTTGTGATTTAGCCAAATTCCCTCCTTCTTCTCAAACAAACAGAACAAGCTCTTTGTACAATATACTTGGCTGCTTTGAGGATTAAATAAATGATTTTTTAAATAAAATATCTAGGATACAGTAGGTGCTCATGAAATAGAAGTATCCAAAATTTGAGAGGGATGGTGATTGATAATTTATTCTGTTGTAGATATTTTTAATTTTTTAAAAAAGGTATATGATTCATTTTTCTCCTGCTTTAGTATGCTAATTGTCAGCCATGCTAGGAATGTTAAAATGTGACAATAATAGAGGTAAATTGGAAAGAAAGAAAGTTGGTTCTTTGTGACTCTAGAACATGTAAATTGTAAGCAAACCTATAAATATATCCATCATTCTCCACTGCAACAGTTATTATTTATCTATTCTCACATCATGTGCTACACATAAGTGAAATAAAGCTGAGTAATAGCCTCTCCCACAAAAAATCTTTAAATGAGTGCCATTAAATACCATTAATGATATACAGAATTCAAGAATAGAACTGAATTTCACTTCAGGCTCTATCTAACAAGTAAAGAAATCTTCAAATTCTAAAATTAGAATTTTAAAGGAAACATTTTCCCACCTAGAACAAGTTAGACAATTTGCCTATAAATATTGTCAAGAGTCCTGAAAAAGTAAACATTGTTAACCTATTAATGTTTCAGATAAATTTAAGCAATAATCAGTGAGCTTAGAGGTGTCCCCATTGCCAACATTAAACTTCAGTGTTGATAGCTTTTGGCCTCACCCTTTCTACAGGCCATGAATCTTTCAAAATGTTTAATGTCAAAAATATATTCTAAGACTGATACTATAGTATTAATGAGGCAATATTTTATTCATTTGTAAAGGAAAATAACATTAAATAAGTTGCTTTATTGAAAGTTCTCCAAACAATTAAGTGGACAAGACATTGCTGTTACTGATTCCTTATAAAGAAACATGATTGCAGAAATATAGATTTTTTTAAACTACAATATTTAATCTACAGAAGGAAACCTAAAGCTCATGACAGATCAACATCTAGAATATCCATGGGTAAGATAATTGCTCAGTTGATAACAGGATTGATTAGGCAGAAAAACAATTTCTATGAAGCATAAAATTTGGGAAATGAACTGTTTAATTTAATGAGCAAAATTGCTGTATAGACCATTTGTGATTGATTGTACTATTTATTACATAAGTTCCAAGGTGAAAGTCAATTCTTATCATTTATGATAACCACAGATATTAGTGTAGATCTTTCTTTGAAAGCCTTGTGGAAGTATTTTCACACAAGTATCCTAGGAAGAAGACATGAAATATTCAAAATAACACTAATGAGATTAATATACATCATCTTTCTGAAAGAGCACTTCAATCAATCTTCAGAATGGAGGAATAAGTAATACTAAACTCATTATGCTTATGGAAAATTATGAGACAGTGAACTTAAGCAGCTTGTTCAAGGTCACAAAATAAAATCACTTCTGACATACAAATAGAATCCAATCTGTCATTTTGCCTTTTGTCAAATATTTCTTTTTTTTTCCACTTTAGAAAATACTTAGGTATTTCACTACATAAGCGAATGTTAGAATTATATAGTAATACATCTCTTTTTATATTTAACCCTAGAATATATTAAAATGGCTTGTTATTAGGGCAGATATTAATAAGAGAGCAAGACAAAATAACATTCTTACCTATTCAACATGGAAAAAGAAAAAATGGTATTTTCTAAGAATGTTTCGACTCATGGAATTATTACCTTTATTGAGATTAAAAAAAAATGTATCATTCCTATTGTACATTCTATAACAAATTTCTTTCTAGAACTTACATGTTTTTGGATATCAGTTATATAAATTATATACCAGCCTTAATGTAAATACTGTTCAGTAACTTACAAACTATTTCATTTCAATATCTTTGTAGTTTGGACCCTAATGTTCATTTCAATATCTTTGTAATTTGGACCCTAATGTGTCACTAGCAGCTCAAAATTAAAGACAAAATGTATATTCAGATGATAATCATGCAAACAGGATTGCTGCTTTATAGAGAGAAACACATCACTTCATGGTTTATAGGCATCATAATTTCAACAGAAGCCCTTGGAGCATCACTGAGACTCTGATACTCACCTCTATCTGACCAGGACTCCAAATTGGGAGCTAGTGATGAGATAAGTAGAAAGAATGGATTGAGGAAGATGCAGCAGTGGTGGCCACAACATCCAGTTTCTAGGAAAAGGAGTCTGAACTTTTAGTCTCTTTTAGTCACACAGGTTTCCTCAGTGGACTGGTTTTGTGACAAGACTTTTGTGTTTCTGTACTTTTGTCCATTTTCTGAGCTTGCCCCTCAACCATCAGTTGAGTGATTTTTAAAATGTCTCTTCAGTAAATCTCTTCCTCATTTAACTTGAAAAGAATATATTTTAATCATTTACAAATAAAAGTACTTAGTTCAGTTGTCAACCACAGCCCTCGTGTGTCTATGGGTGATTTAGACTAGAAAAGCTAACCCTGTCATGAATGCCTTAGAGCAGTAGAAAACAGTTATCCTGAACACCTCAAAATTAATCAAGACAAGATTAAAATTCTCAGCATCTATTTGTTCAAATTTACCTATATGGAAACTATAATACTTGCAGATATTCCTACTAAACTTTTTGAATCTGTTTGACCAGCTAGAAATATTATCCTCCACCAATAAAACCCATGAGGATAAAGACAGAAAAAAGTATTGAGGCAAAGAAGCAAACTCTATTATTCTTGACCTGAAATAAGATCTCTTGTCCCTTGACAACTAGCCTAGTGCTTTCCTTCCACATTGCACTGCCTCCCAGCCATTAGAGGAGGAAAGTGTTTTACTTAAATTATTGGTCTGGTGAGTACTTTGGGAAGTGAACTCTGATCTCTTTCTAAAACCATGGGTATTTGTAAATCTTCAGGGAGAAGACTTAAAATACTGAGCACTGTCTTAGAGAACAGGTTTTTTTTTTTTTTTCCTTCCCTGTGTAAAAGCTACCCCAATGAAGAGAATATAAGAAATAAAGAATCAGAGGAGGGAGGCCAACTACAAAAGATAGGTCTTCATTGACCATGAATTATTAATATTTTTGAGGAGGGGTGCATTAGCTGATGGGCTTCGACAGGGTCTGGATTTTTTTAATATTCTCTATGTATTTCTGTATTTCAGAAACTAAAAATTTTGAAAAAAAAATCTTTCATTTTAGCCACCAATATTACTTAAACACTGCTTCAACACAGTGTTTAAAAAATGGAATAACTAATATTTAAGACCCTAACAATCATGTGGAGTTAAGTGAAATAAATTTACGTCAATAAAATCCACACCTTGAATTTGTCTGGGGGGCTAATTAAATACTACATGTAAACTTTACTTAAGAAATAATGCATGCCTCTACAGTAAATTATAGAACTGAATAGTTACACTGCTCCTTGGAAAGCAGTGTTACCTTTTTAAGAATTTTACTAAGTAGTCTATTATTCTCAAAAAAACAGCAGGAACTCAAAACAAACACTTAAAATAATTTGACCTATTAATTTCCACCATTTTCCAGAATGCTAGAAATCAATGAAAGATTTTTAAAATGTGACTTTCTCAGGATTGTGGAAAGGAGAAAATTTATTTATTTGAATATGTAAATTCAAAATGAGTTAGTCATCTTAGAAAGAAGTAGATCCAAACAGATAAGACTGACTATTCCCACCAAAAACAAGGCTCATTCAGACAACAGTTTATAAAGGAGGCCCAGAAGAGAATGTCTAGACATTTATTTAGTTCTATAACTCAACTCACAATGTAACAGTAAATAAAGGTGATTTTCTAATAAATAAGTCAACAACAGATGCCTTATATATGATTTCTAATGTATTATGGGCATATGTTTTGCTAGAATTAATTTTGCTAAGCAGAACATTATATTAATACTTCTTGAACTTGTTGGAAATTGAATCTATGATTTGATTTGATAGGAAACCCTGAAAAAATATTTTTTATTCCTTAATATCTGCTACTCAGAGAAATCATGGTAGTAATACACAGGGAGCATATAATATGTTAACAGAGGGTACTTGCCAATTTTCTGCTTTACTTTCCTTTTGCATGAACATTACGGTGTTCACTTTTTCAAGCTTTCCCTTCTGTAGGAAGTGAGAACGGGGCTCTCTTAGAATCCTGATATTAAGGAACAAGACTCAATGTGGTAGTTATGATTTCAGGAAGAAAGATTTGTGACGTGTACCATAAAGTGAGCAATTAGACATTTTGCTTCAATGTCAAAAGGTGATTTTTATAAACAAATAATTTGATTTGGTCTCCGTTTACCTTTGTATTTCCCTGGATAGGCTTTATACATGCACACACATAAACACACACACAATGCTATAGCACATAAAATTATGTTCTGTTCCTCTAACATCTCATGTTTTCTATTACTTCCAGGCATTCAGGCATATTATTTCCTGTGTATATGTATTTTTATGACTTATTCCATCTGGCTAATTACTATTCATACTTCAGGCCCCACTTAGATGTCATTTCCACTAGGAAGCTTTCTTAACTGCCAAGATTTCTTCATCCACATTCTCAGTGGTTTAGTTAAATACCTTTTCTGTGTTTCTATTCCCTGTATCATCTATATCAGGTGCAATTCTTGACAACATTACACTTTCCTGGGAACTTATCTGTATCTTTCTCTAAATTATAATTGCTCAGGAACTGTGTGGGTCATGTTTGCCCTATATTTTCAGTATCTAGCATGGTATTTGGCACATAGAACATTCTCAGTAAATTATTGCTAAGGACAGTCTTTAAGGTAGTCCTTATAGCTACAGTCAAAAACAGGTCATGGTGGATGAGAGACAATTTCTGAAGTGTCACACCTGAAACAGGTAAATTGAAACAAACAATAGATAGTTCTGAGTTTTGTAAAGAGTACACTTAGAATAAAGCTGAGTAGTGGACAAATTATTAATTCAAAGAGTTGAGAAAGAAGATATTACTGTTGTCATGTGTTAATGCAGCATTGCATATTGGAAAAGTAAAATTATCATGGATTTCAGGCTTGAAAAACACTAAAAAAGAATGTCTTTTCATCATGGGAGACTAGAATGCAAAAGTAGGAAGTCAAGAGATTCCTGGGGTACAGGCAAGCTTGGACTCAGAGTACGAAATGAAGCAGGGCAAAGGCCAAGAGTTTTGCCAAGAAAACATACTGGTGATAGCAAACACACACTTCCAACAACACAAGAGATGACTCTACACATGGACATCACCAGACGGTCAATACCGAAATCAGATTGACTATATTCTTTGCAGTCAAAGTTGGAGAAGTTCTATACAGCCAGTAAACACAAGACCAGGAGCTGACTGTGACTCAGATCATGAACTCCTTATTGCCAAATTCAGACTTAAATTGAAGAAAATAGGGCAAACCACTAGGCCATTCAGGTATGACCTAAATCAAATCACTTACAACAATACAGTGGAAGTGATAGATTCAAGGGATTAAATATGATAGACTGGCTGAAGAACAATGGTCATAGGTTTCTGACATTGTACAGAAGGCAGTGATCATAACTATTCGGAAGAAAGTGAAATGCAAAAAGACAAAATGGTTGTCTGAGAAGACCTTAAAAATAGCTGAGAAAAGAAGAGAAGCAAAAAGCAAAGAAGAAAAGGAAAGATATATCCATCTAAATGCAGAGTTCCAAAGACTAGCAAAGAGAGATAAGAAAGCCTTCCTCAGTGATCAGTGCAAAGAAACAGAGGAAAATAATAGAATGGGAAAGACTAGTGACCTCTTCAAGAAGATTAAAGATACGAAGAGACCATTTCATGCAAGTTCAGTTCAGTTCAGTTGCTCACTGTCTGACTCTTTGAGACCCCGTGAACTGTGGCATGCCAGGCCTCCCTGTCCATCACCAACTCCCGGAGTCCACCCAAACCCATGTCCATTGAGTCGGTGATGCCATCCAACCATCTCATCCTCTGTTGTCCCCTTCTTCACTGGCCCCTCATCTTTCCCAACATCAGGGTCTTTTCAAATAATTCAGCTCTCCGCATCAGGTGGCCAAAGTATTGAACTTTCAGCTTCAACATCAGTCCTTCCAATGAACACCCAGGACTGATCTCCTTTAGGATGGACTGGTTGAATCTCATTACAGTCCAAGGGATTCTCAAGAGTCTTCCCAACACCACAGTTCAAAAGCATCAATTCTTTGGTGCTCAACTTTTTTTATAGTCCAGCTCTCACATCCATACATGACTACTGGGAAAACAAGAGCCTTGACTAGATGGACCTTTGTTGGCAAAGTAAAGTCTCTGCTTTTTCATATGCTATCTAGGTTGGTCATAACTTTCCTTCCAAGGAGTAAGCGTCTTTTTATTTCATGGCTGCAATCACCATCTGCAGTGATTTTGGAGTTCCCCAAAATAGTCAGTCACTGTTTCCACTGTTTCCCCATCTATTTGCCCAGATTGCTCAGTGAGTAAAAAAAATCTCCCCGCAGTGCAGGAGACACAGGAGACATGGGTTTGATCCCTGGGTAGGAAAGATACTCTGAAGGAGGATGTGGCATTCCACACTAGGATTCTTGCTTGGAGAATCCCATAGACAGAGGAGCCTGGTGGGCTATAGCCCATAGGGTCACAAAGAGTTGGACACAACTGAAGAGTCTGTGCATGCACACACATCATGTAAGATTGATTTAAGTCTTTGAATATGAAACATGTCTCTTTCAAGCAGTATGTTAAAAAATCTATTCTGCCAATCTCTGCATTTTAATTGAAATGTTTAAATTACTTATATTTCTTGTAATTTCTGATTAGGGAAGATTTAGTTCTGCCATTTTACCTTATTTTTCTATATATCTTAATGTCTATTTTCCTCATTTCCTCTGCTGCAGCCTCATTTTGTGATAGATTTTAATTTACTATTTTATCATTCTTACTATTTATTACATATATATATCTTTGAGAAATTTTTCTTAGTAATTCCTCTAGGGAATACAATTACCATCTTACTTTATAATAATCTAGTTAAAATTAACACCACACTATTTTCAATAACATATAAATTATTTCCTATACAGCTCCAAGCCCCACCTTCCTTTATACTGTTATGATCACAAATTGCATATTTAAACATTTTGTGTTCATAAACATAGATTTGTGTTTATTACCTTATGTTGTCTTTTAAATAAGATATTAATAATTTACATATAAAAAAGTGAGTTATACCATCTTTTATATTTACCTGGTATCTATGTACCTTTTTTACCTTTCCTGGTTGCCTTTATTTCTTAATGTAGATTCAACATACCATCGACTGTATTTTTATTTCATTCTGAAGGATTCCTTTTGTTATTTTTTGTAGGATAGTTAAGATAGTAGTGAACTGTCTTAGTCTGGATTTATTTAGAAATATCTTGATATCTCCTTTATTTTTGAAGGAGAGTTCTGACAGATACAGAATCCATGGTTGACATTTCCCTTTCAACTCTCTATGGCATCCCACTGCCTTCTGGCCTTTAGTTGATCAGAGTTTCCTGATGATTAGTCAGCTTTAACATCACTGCAGATCATTTGTATATCTGAAATGAAGAGATATTTCTCTCTCTACTTTCAAGATTCTCTCTTTGTAATTTTTGACTATTTGATTTTGTTGTATCTCAGAGTGGATCTCTTTGGGCTTATCTTATTTGAGCTTCTGGATGTATAGATGACTGTATCTTCTTCAAATCTGTAAAGTTTTCACACATTATTTTTTCAAATATGTTCTCTTTCTTATCTCCTCTCCTTGGTGACTCATTTTATGAATATGTTGGATATTTAACAGCATCCAACAGGTCTCTGAGGCTCTGTTTTTCTTTCAATCTTCTCCTTAAATTGGATAATCACAACTGACCAATTTTCAAGTTCACTGATTCTTTCTTCTGCCATTTCAAATCAGTTTCTGTGCTCCTTTAGCTAATATTTCATTTTAGTTGTTGCATGTTTCAACTCCAGCTTTTCTATCTTTATAATTCCTATTTTTTTTCCCATTGGTATCCTGTTTCATAAGAAATCACTGCTAAATTTTCTTATTTCCTTGAACATATATATATATATAATAATTAAAAAATTTTGTTTAATAAGTTCAATATCTGGTTTTCCAAAGATCAATTTCTATTGATTTCCTAATTTTTCCATGTACTTAGTCCATACTGTGATGTTTATTTTAATGTCTTATACATTTTCAGAGAAACAAAAATAAAGTAGTGTTGGATTACAGAATAAATATATATTAATACATATGAGTACATACTGACAATATATATTTCTAAATCCCTTTATCAAAAAAGAAAAAACAATTTCATAATAACCTAACTTTTACTCTTAGAAATTAGAAAACAAATAGCAAATAGAACCCAAGATAGGCAGAAGAAAGGAAATTATTTATCTCAGAGGTAAAACAAATGAAAAAGAATATAGACAAACAATAGAGAAAAACCAACAAAACCAAAGTTGAAATTATAGATTAATTTTATAAGACTTGATATCTTTTTATCATCTGCAATCCATGAAACCATTATATATGTGTGTGTGTGTATAGACACACACTCTAATTTTCAGCATCTTAAATTTTACATATTTTGCTTGATTTATATCTAGGTATTTTATGTCTTTTAAGAGTAAACAGTGTTTACTTTTTTCAATTTCCATTTTTTATTACTAATATAAAAATTATTTTATATATTAATCCTGTATCCTACTAACTTGATAAACTAATCTATTTGTTCTTATAGTTCTATTATATATTTTTGTTTTATTTTCTCTGTCAAAAACCCTGTCATTATGAAAAGAGATGCTTTCATTATTTGACCCTGTCTTGTTATTGTGATGGGTACAATGAACTTTTCAGCATTCTGCACCTTAGATGGCAAAGGAATTCTTATTTTCTGAGTTTTTAAATTTGGTCTTTATTTTTTTAAGGTTATTAGAATGTAATAGAAGGCTAAGACTATTTTATCTTACTATATCCATTAGCTTTCAAAATGAAAATCAAAACGGACCATTGCAGGATTCGATGTACTATTTTGTGCCCCACTTCAAAAAGTATTAATGGTAGATTCTTCATACCTTTGAATTTCCCTTCTCCAAGAAACCCTTCCTTCAAGATACACAGAAATGTAGTTACTGAAAAGAATCAAAAGCTCTCTTGAACAGCATTTTAATAACATGTGTGTTTCTAGAGACAGGAAATTTGAAGATAGTGGTAATCTCTGCTGACAACAAATAAGCAGGGCCTTACAAATAAATCAGTGACCTTGAACAGGAAAAGACAGATCCAAACAAAGGAAATCTCAGTGCCTGGGTTGTAAGAAGATAATAAATTAAAGCAACCTATGAGTGTTCTAAGAAGTTGAATCTGAGTGATGGGGAAATAGAAATATACACTCCTTTTCTTAATTCTGTACCCTTAGCATGGCAAATATGGATGTAACTTTGCCTTCTTTAACTAGTAAAACATGCAATCTTCTGACACTAAAGATGTCTCTTCTACAGGACATGGGAATATGCAAAGAAAAGAATGTGTGTGTGTGTGTGTGTGTGTGTGTGTGTGTGTGTATGCTGGGAAACCGATTGATAAGAGAAGACTTAATGCAAGAACAGAGTCAGTTATGTGGACATGCAACCTGTACAGTCCCTCAGGGGCTCATGATTAGTTTAAGGTTCTTCTCTCACTTTCTGAAATTCTTAATTTTTAAATGAAAGAAACTTGTATTTTCATTTTACACTGGGCCCTGCAAATTATCTAGCGAGTCTGTGCAGAGCATCTGAAGAGATAATATCAGTTTATAACTGTGAATACTGAATCAATTTATTTTGCTTTCATCAACCTGAGGACTTGATTAAAAGTTTTGAGCAGTGTGATTTTCCATACAATGGAAGAAAGAGAGAATACACTGAGGAGGAATAGGGAATTGCTATATAGTTATACATAGTTTTGTTTGGTTTTGGATTTTTTCATACCAAGTTCCAGATACAATTTTGCAGACAACTAGACTTACCTATATTCAACTTCAGGGATCTCCCTTCTCCTTTGTCTTCCTACTTCTGCCATTATTTCATGCAATAAACATTTGCACTGGTCATTCCCAAAAGTAGATATTTTTCTGATCTATACACCTATGTGTTCTTTCACTAAATGCCAACTGGATCAAATAGCCTAATGTAGACTATGTCAGCTGTTTATCAAGTTGATGCCATTTGAGTTTTTACTCTGTTAACAAGCTATTTTCCTCAGGATCACAGCTTAAGAAGTATTCTACAGTCACGCTCTAGACATGTGGCGTTCAATATGCCACTTTCATGTTCTCAGCACTTTAATCTTCTGAGGCCTAATACTTCAAGGCAATTGAGAGGTTACAATGAGCTTCCAGAAATGTCTTTAACAACTGTGAGTGTATGCATGGGTGCTAAGTCACTTCAGTCGTATCTGGTTCTTTGCGACCCACTGGACTACAGCCCACTAGGTTCCTCTATCCATGGAATCCTCCAGGCAAGGAGGTTTCAACAGTTGTGAAGGTTTTATAAAACATGTAACTCTGTTAATTAACTAGCATTGTATGTAAAAGCAAGTAAATTAAGGCTACTGAGAAGGATTGGGGAGGGAGCAATCCTTACATTACAGTGTGACTGAGCAGTAGCACAGGTGTCAAGCTGACTGTGATTTAAATCCTTTCCCATCACAACTGCCACAGGTTACCTCCATTTCTTGCCTGTAAAATGGAGGAAAATGCAAAATGAAACACCACCTCTATTAAAAATGTTAATCCTCTTATATTTAATAGGTTGCCTATTAAATAAAGATGTTATGTCTTTGCAGAGCCATCATTCGGGTTTCCCAGGTGACTCTGCCCCAGTGCAGGAGACCCAGGTTTGATCCCTGAGTCAGAAAGATTCCCTGGAGAAGGGAATGGCCACTCACTGCAATATTCTTGCCTTGAGAAATCCATGGACAGGGAGCATGCAGGCTGCAGTCCATGGGTCCAAAAATTCTGACACAACTGAGCAACTAACACACACACACACACACACACACAAAACCTTCATCACTACTATACCTAAATATTGTCAGTCCTTTCATTCTTCCTATGCTTCATTTTACCTATTTTTTTCATGAATTAAGTAATTTTCATACTGCTTTTTTACCTTTTCTAATGTTAGGTACTCGACTTTTAGAGAATTTGGAGCAACAAAAATAAAGTGAATTAATTAGATAAGCAGCTATCAATTTTGTGGACAATACAATTTTGTGGACAATTTAAATATCTAACATTGACCTCTCTTTAGAATAAACACTTTTCAAAATTGGGAATGTTAAAATTAAGCATTCAATAATTACAGCAGGGTAAAATGATGTTAAATGTGTAAAAGCATTTTCATTTAATGTATGCACATATTTAAACAGAAAGCCTCAAAGAATGCATACTTTAGATGTTTTGAAAAATTTTTTTCTGTTCAGAAATGTTTAGTATCCCAAAATATCCAGGTAGTTATCTCCAACATATAATTTTTCTTAATCTAAATTGTGTCAGAAATTGGTTTTGAAATTGTATAACAAAGGTACAGTTATAGGACTGAAATAAAAGCCTAACAAGATAGCTCAATCATACTAAATAACAATTCATAAAAAAGGCACGTTCTTGTCTCACTTTCAATTAAAATCACAGTTTGATTTCATAATTTCATTCCTGTAGCTAATATTTCCTTAGAGACAAATATCTACTATCCCCTAGGCTAATCTTCTTTGCCTCCCAACAAATTATCCAATCTCAGATGTCACTTAGTAAATATAAATATCATTTTGAATATGTTTTCAAACACTACTTAACAGTGTCTAGTTTATCAGAAAATATTTGGCGTGACATCAGGGATTCAATTGCCTTCCTCTTGGGCTATATTTAACATAATTAAAATAAAAGCAATGAAATAAAAGTGAAGAAAACAACAACATATTAGCCCAGAAATTTAATTAACTAACTTATCTAGATTGTTTTCTAACACCTGTGTTTCTTATTTGTAAAAAGTGAGTTTTACTGATTAATAGTCAACTACAGTCCATTGGGTCACAAGAATCGTACATGACTTAGCAACTGAACTATCATCACCACCATAGCCTATATTAAGATACGATTGTTTTGGCTGTATTGACCTGAAACAAACAACTTCCAGTTATTTCTCCATTAAAGATGAATTTATTTGGGATCAGTATAGAGCAACTTGGGAAGCCATGTGCAAGTCCCCACATAGCAAGGGGAGGAGACACTTTCTCAGAGGAGAAAACGAAGTTGGAAGGGCTACAGTAAAGAGTCCAAAGCTTTTCACTGGCCGAGTTCCTGTCAGGAGAGAAGAGGACTCTTCTTTTGGGGCTCTGTTATTACTGCAGGGCATGAGATCTCACCTTCTGCTTTCCCAGCTCTATTTAATTGAGATTTCTATTTATTAATTTTTCACTGGTGGCTGTTACCCCCCAAAATATTTGGTGACAAAGTTTTATCTAGGGGAAAAATGACTGAAGTCCAAGGTCACATCACAACTGCTTTTACAAACTGCAAGCTGTGCATTTCTGTGATTACAAAATACACACAACATACAATATGCACCCATTTTACCGTCCCAAGAAAACCAAGTGAAAAGGCAAAGTACCTAAATGTCATATTCCTCTATTTTTCTTTCATTCCTTTAGGTCATTTACAGACGTTCCCTATCTGACAGAGTTGCCAAGACCTCTTAATCACAGTTCAGGAGCAATGGTGGTGAGTTGCTAAGGAGCCCCTTTGTACATGAGCAACTTACTCCTTCAGTTGACAGGAGACTTAATGAACTAGGAAGGATGGAATACATAGTAAAGAAGATTTATTACCTCAAATGATCACTGCTTTATGAGATAACCAATCAGATGTCAAATTCAACACTAGAGGCCTTACTTTTATGTTAATTCTTGCTTGACAATATAGAATTTGTCTCTTTCAATGGCACTCTTCATTTTAAAGGTTCTCTTCCCTTAGATTTCACAATTAGCTGTCTTAATTCTATTCATTCTTTCTGAAAAATTGGGCTTCCTCACTGTCACTCCTGGGTCAGCTCAGCATCCTCAGAGTATGCATGTATCCACATATGTGAATATATATACACATATGCATACATATATACACATATAGGTATATATACATACAACATATGCATGTGTGTGTTTGTGTACTTATATATGCACTTTGAGGAAATATGATAGATATTTGGAATTAAACAACACACTTCTGAATATTTCATTGAGTCAAAAAAGAAATCCCCCCAAAATTTTTAGTATTCTTTGAGTTGACTGAGTGTATAAACAACATATCAAATTGTATGACAGTGGGAACACAATATTTTTTATTCATTAGGTCAACATTTAAAGCTTTGCTTAGTGTGAAAATTATAGTTTTAAATATTTATATAAGAAATGAAGAAAATATTTATATCAGTTAAGTAGAAGAAAATTAAAGATAAGACTAGAAATCAATGAAATAAAAACACATGAACAATAAAGAAAATTACAAAGACAAAAGCTAGTTCTCTGAACCCTACATAAAGTAGGAATCTCATAATGAAGAAAGAAATTTCATTATAAAGTGAAAATGTGTATATCACTACAATACTTTAAGACATTAAAAGAATGTGAAGAAATATCATGAACAACTTTATGTCAATAAATTCTACACTTAACTATAGTAAACAAAACCTCTGAGAAACAGATTACTAAAACTGACTGAAGGTAAAATAGGTGTGTTTCATCCTACATCTACTCAATAGAATAAATTCATATTTAAGAAACCTTCCCACAAAGAAGTTTATTTCATTAAAAGAAAATATTATCTTCAAAAAGAAACTCATTAAGAAAGTTAAAAGGCAAACCATAGACTAGAATTAATTATTTGCATTACATATATCAGACAGAAGATTTATGTCCAGAATATCTGAAGAATTCATCTAACAATAATAAGAAAACATCTCCCCAAACTTCAATATCTACTTCACAAAAGAATAAAGACAAATGGCTAATAAGTAGAGGTAAGCAAGGTGAAAAGACAGCCCTCAGATTGGGAGAAAATAATAGCAAATGAAGCAACAGACAAAGGATTAATCTCAAAAATATATAAGCAACTCCTGCAGCTCAATTCCAGAAAAACAAATGACCCAATCAAAAAATGGGCCAAAGAACTAAACAGACATTTCTCCAAAGAAGACATACAGATGGTTAACAAACACATGAAAAGATGCTCAACATCACTCATTATCAGAGAAATGCAAATCAAAACCACAATGAGGTACCATTACACGCCAGTCAGGATGGCTGCTATCCAAAAGCCGACAAGCAATAAATGCTGGAGAGGGTGTGGAGAAAAGGGAACCCTCTTACACTGTTGGTGGGAATGCAAATTAGCACAGCCGTTATGGAGAACAGTGTGGAGATTTCTTAAAAAACTGGAGAAGTAAAGATGCTTAATATCAATCATTATTGGAAAAATGCTAATTAAAATGACGAGATATTCCATTACCATAAGAATTGCTAAAAGAATAAAAACTGGAATATCAAATGCTTAGATTGCTGAGTACCTAGAACTCCAATACTTCTCTGTTAGAAATATAAATTGGTGCAACTACTTTGACAAACATTTTGGTAGTTTATTTTAAAGTTTAAGTATTCATATAACATATAACTCAACAGTTCCACTCCTTGGCATTTATGCAAGATAAAGATAAGCATATGCCCACAAAAATACTTGTAAGTAATTACTTATTATGGCTTTACTGAAATAGAAAAAAAAAAAAAAGAAAGAAAGAAAGAAAGAATTTAAATGCTCATCAAGGTGAATTGAAGATTTTGATATCATATTTGTGTTGGACGATTTCCTACCTTTCTTTATGCTTGCCTTTACTGATGAGCTTCATTCATAATTTTCTTGATCTAGTTGTGGCTTTCTCTTTTCTGCCTAAAAATGTTCCTTTAGGATTTGTTTTAGAGTTGCTTTGATGGTACTGAATTCTGTTGGTTTTTGCTTGTCTGCAAAACTTTTGACTTGTCCATCAAATCTGAACGAGAGCCTTGCTAGGTAGATTATTTTAGCAGTACTGTTTTCCCTTTCATTACTTAAAATATATCATTCCACTCCCTTCTGGCCTGCAGAGTTTCTGCTGAAAAGTCAGCTGCTAGTTTTAAAAGGGGTACCATTGTATGTTATTTGTTGCCTTTCCCTTGTTGATTTTAATATTTTTTCCTTTGCCTTTAATTTTTGTCAGTTTGGGTAATATGTGTCTCAGAGTGTTACTTCTTGAGTTTATCCTGTATGGGACTCTCTGCACTTCCTGGACTTAAATTTCCCTTCTCATGTTAGGGAAGTTTTCAATTATAATCTCTTCAAATATTTTCTCAGTCCTTTCTCTCTCTTCTCCTTCCAGGATGCTTATAATGTGAATGTTGATGTGTTTAATGTTTTCCCAGAGGGCTCTGAGACCTTCCAAATTTCTTCTTATTCCTTTTTTCTTTATCCTGTTCCATGGCAGTGATTTCCACCATTCTGTCTTCCAGATCACTTATCTGTTCTTCTGCCTTAGTTATTCTGCTATTGATTCCTTCGAATGTATTTTTCCTTCCAATTGTTGTATTGTTCATCTCCGTTTATTTGTTCTTTAACTCCTGCAGTGATTTATAAACTGAATAGCTCAGTTTTGGGAGTCTACTCCTCTTTTCACATGATTGACCTATAGCAAGTTCACCTATATATGAAACTTCAAGTTTCGAACTTTCAAAGATGTGAACATGCATTCCATCCACATCAGTGAAGTTGAAGCTTGCCCTCTGTCTCTTATGATTGATGATCCTTTAGCTCTACCATCTCTAACTTCCTCTTCCTCCTTCAGTCTGTAACTCTTGATTGTTGCCAGACCCTGTATAGCAGCCACTGTACTGTTCTACTGTACTTTCCAAGCACTGGTCCTGTAATGCTATTTTTTTTCTTTACTTTTTGTTGTTTTTTTAATGTGTTATTTGTTTAAAAAGTATTATAAAGCTGCTACAGTATAGAATTATGAGTTCAGGTCAGTCGCTCAGTGGTGTCTGACTCTGTGATCCCGTGGACAGCAGCATGCTAGGCTTCCCTGTCTATCACTAACTCCCAGAGCTAGCTCAAACTCATGTCCATTGAGTCAGTGATGCCATTCAACCATCTAATCCTCTGTCGTCCCCTTCTCCTTCTGCCTTCAATCTTTCCCTGCATCAGAGTCATTTCAAATGAGTCAGTTCTTTGCATCAGGAGGCCAAAGTATTGGAGCTTCAGCTTCAGCTTCATCATCAGTCCTTCCAATGGATATTCAGGACTGATTTCTTTTAGGATTGACTGGTTGGATTTCTTTTCAGTCCAAAGGACTCTCAAGAGTCTTTTCCAACACCACAGCTCAAAAGCATCAATTCTTTGGCCCTCAGCCTTCTTTATGGTACAACTCTCACATCCATACATGTCTACTTGGAAAAAACATAGCCTTAACTAGATGGACCTTTGCTGGCAAAGTAATGTCTCTGCTTAATATGCTGTCTAGGTTTGTCATAGTTTTTCTTCTAAACAACAAGTGTCTTTTAATATCATGGCTGCAGTTACATCTGCAGTCATTTTGGAGCCCAAGAAAATAAAATCTGTCACTCTTTCCATTGTTTCCCCATCTATTTTCCATGAAGTAATGGGACTGAATGCCATCATCTTAGTTTTCTTAATGCTGAGCTTTAAGCCAGCATTTTTATATATATACATATGTGTGTATATATATTATATATATATAAGTTATATAAATATAAGTCATATATATATATATATACACATATATAAGTTCTATAAATATAAGTTCTATATATAGAACTATATAGGTGATTGTATAAGTTGGGCATCTGAATATTCATTGGAAGGACTGATGCTAAAGCTGAACCTCCAAGGCTTTGGCCACCTGATGGGAAGAACTGACTCATTTGAAAAGACCCTGATGCTGGGAAAGATTGAAGGCAGGAAGAGAAGCGTATGACATAGGATGAGATGGTTTGATGGCATCACCAACTCAATGGACATGAGTTTGAGTAAATTCTGAGAGTTGGTGATGAACAAGGAGACCTGGTGTGCTGCAGTCCATGGGGTCACGAAGAGTCGGACACGACTGAGTGACTGAACTGAACTGAACTACACTGTTTTTGTTGGACTTTCAGACACATTGAACTTAACAAATGTGCTCTTGGAATGGAATTCATCTGTATCTAAGGGACTTACTGTACTTAGTTTTGACAATCTCCTGGAGTTCAATGTTTTTTAGTGGACTCAGTGTATGTGTATCTGGATTTTGTTTCTGGTCAACTCTTTAGGTGCTGGTAAGAGATAATGTACAAATCTAATTTATCTCCTCCATAGAAAGAGAAATAGATCTTCACTGTAAATATCATCAAAGGTAGCAACATGGATCATGCTAAAACTGTAAAAGAAAATATTTTAAATCAAAACAAAAGCCTAAGTATCAACAGGAATTTTCTTTAAAAAAAATTTATTTCTATTTATTTATTTGGCTCTGCCCAGGTTTAGTTACAGCATGGGAACACTTAGTTGTAGCATGTGGGACCTAGTTCCCTGACCAGAGATTGAACAGGGCTCTGTATTGGAAGCTCAGAGTCTTAACTCCTGGACTAGCAGGGAAGTCCTAAGAGGAATTTTCTTATTTATAAGACTAGAAACAAGGATATTAAGATTGGAGTTTTAGACTCCAATGAGGTAAGCATCTTTGATGTCTATAATACTAGCAGAGTCTCCTACTTTATTGATATCTGAAACCTCTTTCTACATTAATGTGAGACTCTTGAAACAAGTGGAAGTCAGACGTCACAGTAGATATGCTAGGAGAAAACTTTGGAAGCATCATTCAGAAGCTATTCTCTGGACAGAAGTATCCCACATATCAAACTATATTTAACTAAGATTACCTTAGAAACTGAGATTCAACTAGGAAGTAGGCATAAGGAAAATTAATGAAAGAACAATATTATTTTATCATGCCACTGTTTATAGATGGCATATTGAGGTCATTGATGTTAATGTGAGGATTGTAGGTATTTATTTATCAAAAATATATAAATTGTCCATTTCTGTTCACTTTATCACTAAGTGTTATTAAAGAGAGAATTCCACTTGTGCAACCTTAAAAAGCAAATTATAAAACTTATTCACTTGTACATTTATTTTTTCTCAAATCCCATAATTACATGCAAGGGCATAAACCGTGTGATTAATCCCATTTCCATGTGAGATAGTTTTTAAATTCATAAGGTTTAATTTATTTAATCATGTTCCTCACTCACCTTCCTCTGCTACATACAACCTCCAATAGTCAGTCTCATCTGTATTTATGTAGGAACAACAAACTCAGAAATCTACCATGTACATAAATAACAAAGGTACTAGGTAGATAGTAGTTGGAAAACAGAAGATTGAAAGTTGCTGAAAACTGAAGTATTTCACAATTTAAATATTCATCGAAGAATCCTTTTAGATTCTGTATAATTGGCACACCCTGTTTTAACATTTATGTGAGTGTCCTTGCCCTAGATTTCACTCACTAATGCTAGAAAATAGTGCTTTTTGATGAGCAGGCTGCTATTTCTGGTTAAGTTTCATCAGCAAAGATACCATTTCATGTTTTAAAGTAAAGAAGTTGCAGTCAATAATTTTAAAACAGTCATCATATCTTTCTTAACAGGTGATTAAAAAATAAAATGCTTCTACTGGTTAACAGTATTTTTTCACTTTAATAAACCAAAACTTTGAGCCTTTGATTCCACCATTAAACATTTTTAAAATGTTTTTTAAAAGCTATGTGTTATAATTAAATTATTTAAATATGATATTATCTTCCAGTTTTTCCTTAAATATGATCCAAAAGGTCTTTCAGTGGTTTTGTATCTAATACAACTCATATTGGATTTATGTATGATATATATACTTGATTTAAGGTCTATACTAAATGAAGTTCCTGCCTGTGTTATCTCCTTTCGACCATGAGTAGCTGTGAGCCATTGCCAATTTTATTTTCTATTTCTATTAATTATACTATCTCTCAAAATGGACAAAAAATAAAGGGTAAAGTTGAAATCTAGAAAAGTTACATTTCTAAATTGAGTCAACAAGTACTTATATGAACATTATCACTCCTCAGCAAATACTTTATTATATTTATACAGTTCTTTCTCTATATCATTATATTGAGTTTGTAGACTTGTATGTTTTATAAGGCAGATATCCATGACATGGATTTCATCACAGGTAAAAGGTCTAAAATTTAAAAATTCACATCTTTGAAAGAAATGAAATAATGACATACAAAAGAGATAAAATTATAATAATATAGAATCACAGCATAAACAGAAAAGAGAAAAATATTGAAGTGTAATTAGAAATTGTAGACATGAAGAATAGACAACAGAAATCTAGAGTAAACATTACCTAATATCCTTAACAAAATAATCAACACATTTTAATAGATATACCTGAAGATATACTTTAGTCAACATAAATTTAATCTTAGTAAAAACTACTTGGAAATGGAGAAGTAAAGTGATAGAATACTGGCAGTAAATACAGAACCAATCAAATTAAAAGTACGTGTGTGTTCAGAAATGTCAGACTCTCTGGGGCCCCATGGACTTTAGCCCACCAGACTCTTCTGTCTATGGAATTTTCCAGGCAAGAATACTGGAGTGGGTTGCCATTTCCTACTCCAAGGAATCTTCCCAACCCAGGGATCAAGCCCACATCTCTTGCACTGGCAGGCAGATTATTTACCACTGCACCACCTGGGAAGCCCAAGATGAAAAATTGCAGCTTTCTCACTCAACATGTGAGTACAGGCATGCTAATCCCTTCAATTGAGTCTAACTCTTTGCAACCCTTTGGACTGTAGCTTACCAGGCTGCTCTGTGCATGGGATTCTCCAGGAAGAATACTGAAGTGGGTTGCCATACCCTCCTCTAGGGGATCCTCCCAACCCAGGGATCAAACCCATGTCTCATGTCTCCTGCTTTGGCAGGCAGATTCTTTACCACTAGTGTCACTTAGGAAGCCCAAAGATGGAATTAAAAGCAAAACAACAACAACAACAACAAAAAATGAAGTTAGTTGTGGTAGCAAAATAATGTATTTAACATAATGCATTTTTTGAAATATAAAATACATAATGTAAAAGAAGTTTTTTATAATAGCTTGGGTAAATCTTTCCATAAAATTCTAAGATGAAAAGGGATTCCAGGTAGTTAGGGGGAAAAGGAATCAGCATTATTTTATTCTTCATTGTAACAGATTTTTTATATCAAGTGTTCCTTACTCTCTGGGGCTAACTGTCAATTTGTGACTCTTCTACATTATTCTTTCTATCACAGGGAAGAAATTTAGAAATAAATGTCCCCAAATCATTTTCCATGTTTGCTTCTGGATTAGAGTCTATCAGTGAGAGGAACTTGCTCAAAAGGCAAAAGCCCTTATTTTCATTAATAATTATTGAAAGCAGGCAGAAAGCTCTTGCGATCACCTGAACCATCTCTGGGCAGCTGAAGTAGTTTGTGGGAGCTTTCCTGCTATTCTTAAAATTCACAGCATTTTGCAAGTAAGTCCTTATAACTTGCTACTTCTGTTCTGCAAGCAGCTAGGGTCCTGGAGTGTGGCTTCAGTAACAGTGGAGAGAGTCTTTGGTGTTGTGAGCAACTGAGATGACCTGCTCTTGCTTCACTCTCCTTCACCGGCTCACCCTTCCTGTTCCGTGTAAACCTCCAAATTCCTCTGTTAGAGCTCTTTACTTCAAACATTTACTGTAACTTTTACTTTCCTATCTGAACTGGTTCAATTATTTCTTCATCCTTATAATTGAGATATTGAGAATAATTTAATTTAATGTCATGAAAGTAACCACTAGTAAAACTAGGCTACAATTCTTCTAAATATGGAGGAAGTGGAGTTCGAGGAGATGGAAAATCATCAGACAAAATACACATGTCAGTATTTATATTTAAATGTCACATGAACATTGAAACACAAAAGATGGGTAAATATATGAAGCTAATACATAATAAAAAGAAGTCACAGACTGCTGTTCAGTCACTAAGTTGTGTCTGACTCTTTGTGACCCCATGGACAGCAGCACACCAGGTTTAAAATCTTAATATTTGATGCAGCTAAGTACAGTTCAAAATTTATTAGATAAGATTAATCAGTTTATTATATAATATTAAAAACTAAAAATCTTCACTGATGCCATGTACCATTCTGAATATTAGTCAGTGCCATTAAAGAAGAGCACAAGTTAGCAAAAACACAGTTTTATATATTTGTTTATTGGTATATATTATTATAACATATTGCTTGATAAATATCAGGAGGCAAATGTAACATTATTTGGAGGAAGACTTTTATACCTTGAAATATTCTTCCAAAATATATGTATATATTTTGACAATATAAGAGTTTGTTAAGGTTGTTGACTACAAATAAATTTGTTGCTGTTTTTTTAGCCTCAGAGTCATGTCTGGGTCTTTTGCAACCCCATGGAATGTAACCCACCAGGATCCTCTCTGTCCATGGTATTTCCCAGGCAAGAATACTGTCATGGGTTGCCATTTTCTTCTCCAGAGAATTTCCCTGACCTAGGGATCAAACTCATGTCTCCTGCATTGGAAAGTGAATTCTTTACCACTGAGACACCCGGGAACCCCCACAAATAAATATATGTTATGCATTATGCATATAGTGTGCAATATGTAAATACAAAATAGTGTGCAATATGTAAATACAAAATAGAAGAAATCATTTTATTCATGGTAGCATAATAGCCACAATAACATCAACACAACATGGTGGAATTATAAGATATGTGTAGTTCTTATGTAAAGAAAAAGTTAACTGCACTACATTAATAAAACCTTGATTAATAGACATGCCTGATTTCTGGTTATAAAATGCTATTAACTCTACTCTGCATTTTATTTTTGAAAATTTAATAATAGTGAAGTAATAAGCAATAGCAGAAATATTTTTAAGTTGAATGTTAAATTTATTTGGAATTAAAGTAACCATATAAAAGCCAGGAAAATTCCAGAAGTTGAAGAACATAAGAATAATTACATTAATGTTGAATGCTGATATAAATTCATACAAAATTCTGTGAAAACAATTTGACAAAATCCATCACTTTTTAAATATAATTTAACCAATTGGGTTATAGGGATATAGCCTTTAAGGTTTTTTTCATGAGTTCACACATACACACACACTTCAACTTTATTAGAATCTGGAACAATGGTTACAGAAAACAAGGTCTATCTAGACAATGAAATCCTGTTTAACTGTTAAAAGAACCTAGGTGCATTAACATTGACATAGGAAGTACCAGTATATTAAAAAGAAAGAAGCTTCAGAGAATAGGTCTAGAGTGATGTTTCTTTTTAAAATAAATAATTTTATGTGTTTATAAAATTTTATGTGTTTTGTGTGTTTATAATATGTGTATGTTGGGCACAAGATGGTGGAGTAGAAGGATTTGCACTCATCCTCTGCAAGAGCTCCAAAATTGCAACTCACTGCTGAACAACCATCAACAGGAGAATGCTGGATCCCACCAAAAAAAGGTCCCCACATCCAAGGGCAAAGGATAAGCCCCAACAAAATGGTAAGAGAGGTGAAATTGCATTTATAATAAAGCCACATACCTGCCAGAGATGCTCAAAGTGTTCAAACAAAACCTTGTGCACATCAGGACCAAGAGACCCCACAGAGACTGAGCCAGACCTGCCTTTTTGTGTCTGAGTGTCTCCTGCGGGGGCGTGGACCACCTCAAAAATGACAGAATGATTTGTGTTCATTTCCAAGGCAAACCATTCAATATTACAGAAATCCAAGTCTATACCCCAAACACTAAATTGCTTATTTAACTTATATGCAGAGTACATCATGTGAAATGCTGGGCTGAATGAAACACAGCTGGGAATCAAGATTGCTGGAAGAAATATCAATAACCTCAGACATGCAGATGACACCACCCTTATGGCTGAAAGAGAAGAGGAACTAAAGATCCTCTTGATGAAAGTGAAAGAGGAGAGTGAAAAAGCTGGCTTAAAACTCAATAGTCAAAATACTAAGATCATGGGATCTGGTCCTATCACTTCATGGCAAATAGATGGGGAAACAGTGACAGATTTTATTTTCTCGGGCTCCAAAATCCCTGCAGATGGTGGTTGCAGTTATGAAATTAAAAGATATTTGTTGCTTGGAAGAAAAGTTATCACCAACCTAGGCAGCACATTAAAAAGCAGAGACATTACTTTGCTGACAAAGGTCCATCTAGTCAAAGCTATGGTTTCTCCCGTAGTCACGTATGGATGTGAGAGTTGGACTATAAAGTTGAGCACTGAAGAATTGATGCTTTTGAGCTGTGGTGTTGGAGAAGACTCTTGAGAGTCCCTTGGACTGCAAGGAAATCAAACCAGTCAGTTCTAAAGGAAATCAGTCCTGAATATTCTTTGGAAGGACTGATGCTGAAGCTGAAACTCCCATAATTTGACCAGCTGATGGGAAGAACTGAGTATTGGAAAGATGCTGAGATGCTGAGAAAGATTGAAGGCAGGAGGCAAAAGGGATGACAGAGGGTGAGATGATTTGATGGCATCCCCAACTCCATGAACATGAGTATGAGCAAGCTCCAGGAGTTGGCGATGGACAGGGAAGCCTGGCGTGCTGCAGTCCATGGGGTTACAAGGAGTCAGACATGACTGAGCCACTGAACTGAACTGAACTAATATTAAGAATTTGAAGTAGATACATTATACTATTAACAGTGGATGTTTGTATGCCTTTGGTGTCATTTGTGAACCTTATTTTTGACCGGGGCAGATTCACCCCTCCTTAGGCAACCTGGTGGTCCCCTACTCACAGAGGTCACCATATCAATGACGAATTTAGTGTGAACTCCCAATTGGTATAGCACACCCACAGCCCAGAACTCTTGGGCTCAAGTGATCCTCCAGCTGCAGCCTCCCAAGTAGCTAGGGCTACAAGCACACATCACCATGCCCAGCAACCTTACCTTCAAATGTAGGCTCCTCTGTATTATCTGAATTTTTCAACTATGTTTTACTTTTGTAATCAGAAAAATCAAGACTTTTTTTTAAAGAAAGGCATACGTTCCATTTTAGTTCTTTCAGTTGACTATAGAAATAATTTTATATATCCCAGATTTATTGAAGCTCAAGGTAGAGGAAACAGGAGAACGCATTTACACGGGTACTTCTATATCTTATTGCTTTGTTTACCTTGTATAGTGTATTGAGATTACAGTGAAAATGAATCCTGTGAGTCAGTCATTTTGTGGATAGATTTATTTTTATGCTTTTCTTCATATTTGTCTGAAGGGGAAAAAAAGTAACATGAGAATGGGAACAATAAAATATCTCATTCTGTACCTTCTTTTACTGACAGGTATAAGAAATATCTTATGTTTACATATCACCTATTTTAGAAAGTGAAGTATGTTTATGGGCACCAATTCATCATCAGAACATTTCTATGCCTGCATGCAGGGATCCACAAGCTGACCATCTGAATAAATTCAACCAAACGATGTCTAATAACAGCTAATTTTTAAAAATCCTTTGTCAATGAAATCTAGTTAATTTATTTTCTCATTTCATTAACTGGTTGTCTAGTTTGACACTAAAATCAGGTTTTAATATTGTGCAAAGTTTTTTTTCTAAATAGGATAAAACTGGCATAATCTCTTTATTTTTCAGAAATATCTTTGGCATATTCAAAAATGATTAGACTTACATTGAAGTCCTAGTACAGGAAAGTGTCCATAACTTCTCACTGTACAAAACCTGATTGTCTAACTTTCTAATTGAGAATCATGACATCTTGGAAGATTTACATTTGGTAAAACATCCTAGTCTTAATCTCCCAATCATTCTTTTAAGTACTAATAACCATTGAGAACCTACTATAAACTTTGGACATGCAAAGATGAACACAGTTTTTTAAGGACTATGACTTATTGGATACATGAAGAGTATAATTAGATGAAAGTGAATATAAACTGGTAGTTGTAAGAAAATTACCTACCTATTTAATCAAGAATAACCTGAACAAAAAGGGTAGAACAAGCATTGTAGGAAATAGGGTGGTGTATTTTCCAAAAGAGCAAAATAGTTAAATAACCTGACAAAATCAGTATCTTTTGGTTGGAACAGAAGTTAAGAAAGATGAAGTGGTAATGTGATGCTGATGCTTAGGAGATATTCTTATACACCATGTGTGACCAGTATTCTTTAGGGAAGCAACTGAAACAGGGGTGGCTGAAATTTGAGTGAAGCAAATGAAACAGTGTTAGCATCATTGGAGAATGTGCTCAGACTGGAAACCATTAACCATTACCTTTGGCAATATACATTTCTCAGAATCAACCCTGCAGAGGCAAAGTGATTAAAGGTTGAAATCACAGACTCTGGACCCTAATTTCTTGACTGTGTGTCCAGTTTATGTGATCGTTAGGCAAGTCATTGTTTAATTGGCTCTGTGTCTTAGGTTTCTCATCTATAAAAATATTAGTAATGATAGTGCTTCATAAGGCTATTGTATGGATTTAATCAATCAGTGTGTGTAAAATAGTGAAGTATCTCAGTAAATGTTAACAGTCTTATCTGCATTCTGTCATTTTCTATTTTAAAAAATGGTTTAGACACATACCTTTCTTGTTCTACTTTCTTGTCAGGAAGCTCCATACATTGTCATATTGCTTTCTTAATATTCTTTTTCTTCTTCACTCTCTTAGAAGTCCTTTGTAACCCTAGGTTAGTATTTTGTTATTTAGTCTTACACCCCATGTATAAAACTTATACTGCCAGATCCTTTTATTTTTTTTTTTTAATCTCTCTTATGACTGCTGTAAATGTTTGGAGGAAAGTGCCATCTAAGCAAGACTGGTTTAGCTGAAACAACATTACAGTGAATCTTTGTTAGGCATCAAAGGAGTCTTGAAGACTTATGAGGAAGGAAGAAGAGGGTTCTGACTCTAGGGACCAAGATGGTGTCAAATCTTAGCTCACAAAGTCACATGTAAAGAATGAGTTTACTAATATCCTTATTTCAGCTTCATCTCAGACTGACTCAAGAATCATTATAAACAAAGAACTTGGACAATCAGAGTTAACTTTGGAATGGTTGGGAGAAAGTAAGATTTTAAATCATTAACACATATTCAGACATGTATTACATGTCAGTATTACAGATAAAGTTGAATTATATTTTTCCTCCATCTGTAAGACCATTATTCACTTCCCTCTACTACAGTTGTTTTTTTAGTTTGCATAATGTATGATACACAAATTATTCATCTATATATTGCTTTTCCCCATTCATTGTTTTCATTTTTAAAAATCTATTCATATTAAATATACAATACAGCTCTACCTTTTACTTACAGTATAGAATTCCATTTCTTAGTTACATCACATTTTATTTATCCATCCACTTGATGAATAGCATTTTGGCTGATTTTTTTTCCCTACATTCTGAAATCTGCCAAATGGAAATTTCTGTCTGCACTTGTGAAAATGTATACACTTGTTTTCTGGGGGATAACATAGAATCATTGGGTTTATGATTGTGTATTTGTAGTTTCACGAAGTACTACAACATTGTGCTCAAAAATGATTTTTACCAATTTATACTCTCACCAGGAAGGTATGAGAATTTCCATTCTTTACAGTCTCACTAGCATTTTTTATTGTAAGATTTTTTTTGTTATTGCCAACCCAATAAGGTATAAGGGTATCAACAATTTATATCTCACTAATTTAAAAAAATTAAAAGAAATATAAGAGGTAAAATAGTATCCTGAAACGCCTTCATTAATAAAAAAAAAAAATTGGAATATGTTCAGTTCAGTCACTGTCGTGCCGACTTTATGCAACCCCAATGACAGCACCATGACAGGCTTCCCTGTCATGACAGGCTTCCCTGTCAACTTCCCAATACCAACTCTCAGAGCTTGCTAAAATTCATGCCCATCAAGTCGATGATGCCAACCAACCATCTCATCCTCTGTAATCCCCTTCTCCTCCTGCCTTCAATCTTTCCCTGCATCAGGGTCTTTACCAGTGAGTCAGTTATTCACATCAGGTGGCCAAAGTATTGAAACTTCAGCTTCAGCATCAGTACTTCCAATGAATTTTCACAGCTGATTTCCTATAGGATAGACTGGTTGGATCTCCTTGCAGTCCAAGGGACTCTCAAGAGTCTTCTCTAAAAAAAAAAAAAAAAACAAGTCTTCTCTAACACCACAGTTCAAAAGCATCAATTATTTGGTGCTCAGCTTTCTTTATAGTCCAACTCACACCCGTACATGACTGGAAAAACCATAGCCTTGAACTATATGAACTTTGTTGGCAAAGTAATGACTCTGCTTTTTATTATGCTGTCTAGGTTGTTCAGAGCTTTTATTCCAAGGAGAAAGCCTCTTAATTTCATGACTGTAGTCACCATATGCAGTGATTTTCAGTTCAGTTCAGTTGCTCAGTGGTGTCTGACTCTTTGCAACCCCATGGACTGCAGCATACCAGGCCTCCCTGTCCGTCACCAATTCCTGGAACTTGCTCATACTCATGTACATTGAATCGGTGATGCCATCCAACCATCTCATCCTCCGCCGTCCCCTTATTTGACTGCCTTCAATCTTCCCCAGCAACGGGGTCTTTTCCAGTGAGTCAGTTCTTCACATTAGGTGGCCAAAGTATTGCAGTTTCAGTTTCAACAACAGTCCTTCCAATGAAAATTCAAGACTGATTTCCTTTAGGATGGACTGGTTGGATCTCCTTGCAGTCCAAGGGACTCTCAAGAGTCTTCTCCAATACCACAGCTCAAAAGCATCAATTCTTCAGCACTCAGCTTTCTTTATAGTCCAACTCTCACATCCATACACGGCTAGTGGAAAAACCACAGTCTTGAGTAGATGGACCTTTGTTGACAAAGTAATGTCTCTGCTTTTTAATATGCTGTCTAGGTTGGTCATAACTTTTCTTCCAAGGAGTAAGTGTCTTTTAATTTCATAGCGGCAGTCACCATCTGCAGTGATTTTGGAGCTCAAGAAAATAAAATATGTCACTGTTTCCACTGTTTCCCCATCAATTTGCTGTGTAGTGATGAAACTGGATGCCATGATCTTAGTTTTCTGAATTTTGAGTTTTAAGCCAGCTTTTTCACTCTTTTCTTTCACTTTCATCAAGAGGCTCTTTAGTTCTTTGCTTTCTGCCGTGGGGTTGGTGTTATCTGCATATCTGAGGTTATTGATATCTCTCCCAGCAATCTTGATTTCAGCTTGTGCTTCATCCAGCCTGGCATTTCTTATGATGTACTCTGCATATAAGTTAAATAAGCAGGATGACGATAAACTGCCTTAACATACTGCTTTCACAATTTGGAACCAGTCTGTTGTTTCAAGTCCAGTTCTAACTACTGCTTCTTGACCTGCACACAGATTTCTCAGGTGGAGGTAAGGTAGTCTGTTATTCCCATCTCTTGAAGAATTTCCCACAGTTTATTGTGATCCACACAGTCAAAGCTTTTGGCATAGTCAAGAAAGCAGTAGTTGCTTTTTCTGGAACTCTCTTGCTTTTTCTATGAGCCAATGGATGTTGTCAATTTGATCTTTGGTTCCTCTTCCATATCTAAATCCAACTTGAACATCTGGAAGTTCTCAGTTCACATGTACTGTTGTAGCCTGGCTTGGAGAATTTCAAGCAATACTTTGCTTGCGTGTGAGATGAATGCAACTGTGCCATAATTTGAACTTTCTTTGGCCTTGCCGTTCTTTAGGATTGGAATGAAAAATGACCTTTTCCAGTCCTGAGCCACTGCTGAGTTTTCCAAATGTGTTGGCATATTGAGTGCATCACTTTCACAGCATCATCTTGTAGGATTTGGAGGTGAAACAGCTCAGCTGGAATCCAATCACCTCCACTAGCTTTGTTTGTAGTGATGCTTCCTAAGGCCTGCTTGTCTCTGCACTCCAGGATGTCTGGCTCTAGGTGAATGATCACACTATCTTGGTTATCTGGGTCATGAAAGTCTTTTTTGTGTAGTGCTTCTATATATTCTTGCCACCTCTTCTTAATAGCTTCTGCTTCTGTTAGGTTTATACTGCTATTGTCCTTTATGGTACACATCTTTGCATGAAATGTTCCCTTGGTATCTCTAATTTTCTTTAAGAGATCTCTAGTCTTTCCCATTCTATTATTTTCCTCTCATTCTTTACATTGATCATGAGGAAGGCATTCTTATCTCTCCTTGCTTTTCTTCGGAACTCTGCAAACAGATGTGTATATTTTTCCCTTTCTCCTTTGCCTTTAGTGTCTCTTCTTTTCTCAGCTATTTGTAAGGCCTCCTCAGACAACCATTTTGCCTTTTTCCATGTTAGGGAGGGTCTATGGGAAGACATATCCTAAGAAGAATGGAACCTATTTTTTTGTCAGAGAACTTTTATTATCCTGCTTTTTTAGTCTCTCTCTGTGGTTTTTTTTTTTTTTTTTTTTTTGAGACATGTGTTGCTGAATAAATAAAACATTAGAATGTAAATTTTCTTATTGAAGTAACCCTGAACAAATGAAGGTCGGATTAACTATAGACATTGGTTAGCTTTATTTTAAATCTACAAAGTTGTTTGTAATTAAGAAATAATTATACCAGATAGCCTTACTCAAAAAAACTCTCTTCGCAATGCAATGCTTCTGAAATAATTAGAACAGTACAATAATGTCACAAAAAATAGCAATATTGATAAAGAGATAGGATGAGATGCCTCAAATAGATTGAATTATATATAAAAATTAACAGAATAAAATAAGCTTTAAAAGCTTTGCATAATTTGAAGAGTTCAATTACTAAATAAACTACCTTTATTATCTTTTATTTTACCCTGAACCCTATATTCCAAGTATATTGAATTTTTACTTCTGCAAAACACCCAAGAAGTTTTAACAACTTGGTACCATCATACACATTGTTCTCACCTGTATGGAAGGGATTGTTAAGAGTTTTCTTGTCATCTCTGGCACATGAACACTCTTTCCCTCCTTCCCACATAGTTGGATATACCTTGTCACTCTTGTTACTGGATTGCAGACAACAGAATGTGAGCAAAAGAGACATGTCATTTCTAGTCTCACCCATAAAATATCCCATACATGGTCTTGCTTTCCCTTTCCCTTCTGACTAGAAACATCAAGTTCTCTCTTGAAGGATATCTAAGTGGCTTACTTTGATAGACACCCCGCTTATATAAAATCTACTCTTCAAACTATTCAGAGAGGAAAAGTATATTTAGCTAACTGTGCCTGAAAGGTTGCAGCATTAGACACTATTTGCTGCC
Organism: Cervus elaphus; assembly: GCF_910594005.1. Lineage (NCBI taxonomy): Eukaryota > Metazoa > Chordata > Mammalia > Artiodactyla > Cervidae > Cervus > Cervus elaphus. The sequence continues at coordinate 18,603,305 of NC_057830.1, read as the reverse complement.
CACTCAATTTCCATTTGTCCTTCTATTCATTACTTACTGTATCCCCAACATCACATGCCCACATCTCCAACTGCAGTGGTGAATTCCAAATGAATGCCTCCAACAGCCAGGAACATCAGAATTGAATAGTTACATAATTGAAAAATAAATATCTATTTGGCTTGAGTCATTTATAGATAGATAGATAGATGGATTGATACACACACACACACACACACACACACACACACACATATATATATATATATATATATATATATATATGGATCTATCTTGTTATAACTAGCATTGCCCTGTGTGGATCACAACAAATTGTGGAAAATTCTTAAAAAGATGGACCACCTTTCCTGTTGGCCGTGAAACCCATGTGCAGGTCAAAAAGCAACAGAACTGGACATGAAACAATGGACTCTCCAAATTGGGAAAGAAGTATGTCAAGGCTGTATATTGTCACCCTGCTTATTTGACTTATATGCAGAGTATGTCATGTGACATGCCAGGCTGGATGAAGCACAAGCTGGAATCAAGATGGTCAGAAGAAATATTAATACTTCAGATATGCAGATGACATCACCCTTATGGCAGAAAGCAAAGAGGAATTGAGTGCCTCTTGATGAAAGTGAAAGAGGAGAGTGAAAAAAAGCTGACTTAAAACTCAACAG